>NC_085844.1:248951184-249251184 GCF_035594765.1 Anolis carolinensis
CTTCCTTCCATCCATCCTTCTTTCCTTCCTTCCTTCTTTCCTTCCTTCCTTCCTTCCTTCCTTCCTTCCTTCCTTCCTTCCTTCCTTCCTTCCTTCTCTCCTTCCTTCCTTCCTTCCTTCCTTCCTCCTTCCTTCCTTCCTCTTCCTCTTCCTCTTCCTTCCTTCCTTCCTTCCTTCCTTCTTCTCCTTCCTTCCTTCCTTCCTTCCTTCCTTCCTTCCTTGGGTTTCTTTTTTTCCTTCCTTCTCTCCTTCCTTCCTTCCTTCCTTCCTTCCTTCCTTCCTTCCTTCCATCCGTCTTTCCTTCCTTCCTTCCTTCCTTCCTTCCTTCCTTCCTTCCTTCCTTCCTTCCTTCCTTCCTTCCTTCTCTCCTTCCTTCCTTCCTTCCTTCCTTCCTTCCTTCCTTCCTTCCTTCCGTCTTTCTTCCTTCCTTCCTTCCTTCCTCTTCCCCTCCCTCCCTCCCTTCCTTCCTTCCTTCCTTCCTTCCTTCCTTCCTTCCTTCTCTCCTTCCTTCCTTCCTTCCTTCCTTCCTTCCTTCCTTCCTTCCGTCTTTCCTCCTTCCTTCCTTCCTTCCTTCCTTCCTTCCTTCCTTCCTTCCTTCCTTCCATCCGTCTTTCCTTCCTTCCTTCCTTCCTTCCTTCCTTCCTTCCTTCCTTCCTTCCTTCCTTCCTTCCTTCCTTCCTTCCTTCCTCCCTCCCTCCCTCCCTCCCTCCCTCCCTCCCTCCCTCCCTCCTTCCTTCCTTCCTTCCTTCCTTCCTTCCTTCCTTCCTTCCTTCCTTCCTTGGGTTTCTTTTTTTCCTTTCTGGTGAATCACATTTCCTATGTATGGAGAGGTGCGAACCCTCTAACGAAGCCATGACTCATGATGGTAATTGACCCCATTCATAACCAGCCCCATGTTGCAATGGGAAGGAACACTTTGCAGGTGAGTTCAACGTCTATATTTGCACTCCCAGAGTCAGGAGAAAGACAGATTAAAAGCCAGGATTAGGTTTTGCACGCAGCAGACAGGTTGCATTAAACTTTAGGCAGGTTCTTGTGGCTTGTTAACTTTACTTACATTCTGCCTTTCCCCCAAAAAACTCAAGGCAGCATACGTATTAAACAGTACAACCTACACAGTCCACACTAAAACAAAGGTATTTTTGGAGAATACCTTTCTAAATGTCTGTTCTCATTACATTATGTAACAAAACTTGAAACATTTTCTGTTCCTGGTTTGAAAGTGTTATTTCCTGTTTAATTGTGCGGTCCTTACTTTGAAAATACCGTATATACTCGAATATAAGCCAACCCAAATATAAGCCGAGGCACCTAATTTTACCACAAAAAAACCTGGAAAAACATTGACTCCAGTATAAGCCGAGTTGCCAATAAAATTACATTAATTGAGGCATCCGTAGTTTAAATGTTTTTGAATCTTTACATCAAACTGTAATTTAAGATATGAGTGTCCAACTCTGATTAAATCATGATTTTCATCTTCTTCAATGTAAATGTGCTTATGTATCCTTTTAATAATAATAGAGTGAAATAATAAATGTAATAATAATAATGCAGTAAAATAATAAATGTAATAATAAATAGAGTAAAATAATAAATGTATTAATAATCATAAAAATAAAGTAAAATAAATGTAAAAGTAACAACAATAATAGAGTAAAAGAATAAATGTAATAACAATAATTAATAGAGTAAAATAATAAATGTAACAAACTAACAATACTAATAATAATATAGAAAAATAATAAATATATACTTGAGTATAAGCCGACCTGAATATAAGCCCACCAGGACCCTCACCCGAGTATAAGCCAAGGAGGTTTTTTTTCAGTCCTAAAAAAGGGCTGAAAAACTAGGCTTATACTCGAGTATATACAGTAGTTATTATATTCCAGAAACTTTGTTTTTATGGCTGGCACAAATTATATTGAAGTGGTTGAGACTCTGTGAGATATTCATTGACAAACTAGAGCAAAATGTGCTGCAGAATATACCACAAAAACAAAGTTTTTGCAGTTTAACATACCGTATATACTCAAGTATAAGCCAACCCAAATATAAGCCGAGGCACCTAATTTTACCACAAAAAAACTGGGAAAACATTGACTCCAGTACAAGCCAATGGTGGTAAATTTCAGAAATAAAAATAGATACCAATAAAATTACATTAATTGAGGCGTCAGTAGGTTAAATGTTTTTGAATATTTACATATAGTTCAAATTTAAGATAAGACTATCCAACTCTGATCAAATCATTATTCTCATCTTCTTCAATGTAAATGTGCTTATGTATCCTTTTAATAATAATAGAGTAAAATAATACATGTAATAATAATAATAATAATAATAATAATAATAATAATAATAATAAATGCAGGAAAATAATACAAGTAATAATAAATAGAGTAAAATAATACATGCAATAATAATAATAACAAGATCAGAGTGAAATAACAAATGTATTAATAATAATAAAACTAGTGTAAAATAAATGTAATAGTAGCAACAATAATAGAGAAAAATAATAAATGTAATAACACCAATAATAGAGAAAAATAATAAATGTACCATATATTCTCCAGTATAAGCTGACCCATGCCTGCCCTAATGAATGTTTATTAAGTATCATATTCATAGAAAAACATATCAACATCAACCAAAACATTAAAAAGGAGATACATATCTTCCAACAAGAAATGACTATAACATATACAACCATCCAATACAAACCTTTAAACCCCATAGACAATGGAGATGGGGCTATAGTGAATAAGAAACTACCATTGTGGCTGCAGCCTTTTCCTTTTCCTAATTAGTTGTTTCAAGTAACTTTGCAAGCTCAGAGGAAGAGCGTTATGACTCATTCTTCCAGACATTTGAGCCTTGTTCTGCTGGCAGGTTGCATGACTCAATGGCATTTTGACGTTGGAAATAATTTTCTCTCGGTTGAAACACTCCATCGTTATTCTAGTTGAGAAACCCTTTACGAGGCGGAATCCAACTTTTGGGGCTTATATTGTTGGAGTATGGTTGTATTTGTATGAAATGTAAATCAAGTGTTTACTGCTGATGAGCAAGAGTGTGTATTTTTCAGTAATGAAATAGTTAACAGCAGGCGAGTTTTGACTGACAGCCTGTTGTGATTGCTATGACCTATCAGGCATGACTGATAGGGGGTTGGAGGTTGAAACTTCCTCTGGACAGAGGAATGTGTTTCTTATCTTATCTGTGGAGTCCGGCTTGAGCATTCGCTGAAGATGGACTATGAATGCTATGCTCTGAAGCTGAGAAATGCAAACTGTAAATAGTTATGTAAATAAAGTTTAACAACAGTTTATTTTCAACTGACACCTTCGCCTGCTGGAGTATTTTCTTGACCAGTGCTGATTCTCCGCATGGGAATACAGTCTGGAGAAGGAGGTGAGACCTGGATGATGAATTTTGGAATCCACTCTGCACCCCATCATTCCCTGACATATATATGTATGTATGTATGTATTATGTATGTATGTATATCTTGTGGATAACTTTTTTAAAAATCCAAGGAAGTTGTTACTCAAACCTCTCCTTTCCTGCAGTCCAGGAAAGTCTGGGTTGCCCTGCTTGTCATCAAGATAAGTTTATGTGAAGCAAAATCTGGCATGGATCCTCATTATCCATGGTCTGTAACTTTTTAATTAAGACTTCAATACCCGCAAAGTTGATGAAAAGGATCACTATAAAAAGATGTTTTGCCAACCTGGACTCTTGAAGATGTGTTGGATTACAACTCCCATCAACCCAAGCAACAAAGATGGTGTTGCTGTGGTTTGCACCAACATTGCTCTTTGCTTTACATGTCCATTTTGAACTGGCATTTGCAGAAATACCGTATATACTCGAGTATAAGCCGACCCGAATATAAGCCGAGGCACCTAATTTTACCACAAAAAAACTGGGAAAACATTGACTCCAGTATAAGCCGAGATACCAATAAAATTCCATTAATTGAGGCCTCTGTAGTTTAAATGTTTTTGAATCTTTACATCAAACTGTAATTGAAGATATGACTGTTCGACTCTGATTAAATCATGATTTTCATCTTCTTCAATGTAAATGTGCTTGTGTATCCTTTTAATAATAATAGAGTGAAATAATAAATGTAATAATAATAATAATAATAATAAATGCAGTAAAATAATAAATGTAATAATAGAGTAAAATAATAATAATAATAAAATAGAGTAAAATAAATGTCAAAGTAACAACAATAATAGAGTAAAATAATAAATGTAATAATAATAATTAATAGAGTAAAATAATAAATGTAACAATACCAATAACAATAGAGAAAAATAATAAATATACCATATATACTTGAGTATAAGCCGACCTGAATATAAGCCCACCAGGACCCTCACCCGAGTATAAGACGAGGAGGTTCTTTTTTTTCAGTCCTAAAAAAGCGCCAAAAAACTACGCTTATACTCGAGTATATACAGTAATTGGTTATCCTATCAATATAGTTAGAGAACGACTGCTATACACTACCGTTGTCCCGCCACATTTGGAGTTTTGACTTTTGCAGAGTTGATAGTCATGGGTTTGAAGAAAAAACACTCCAGGAATATATCTTTAGTTCTTCCAGTGTTATATTGGAACCCCCAGTGGAGCAATGGGTTAATTTATTATTTATTTATTTGCTTACAGTATTTATATTCCACCCATCTCATCTCAAAAGGGACTCAGGGCAGATCACAATGTACATATACATGGCAAACATTCAATGTCATGAGACATATCGACAGAAACAGAGACGAAGACACAGAGGCAATTTAACATTTTCCAGCTTCCAGGTTTCATGAAGGTGTGCTCGATTCTGGCCACAAGGGGGAGCTGCTGCTTCATCATCCACTGTGACACCGAGTCCTTGATGAATTACTTCCTCATTCCTTTCTGTACACTGCTGAATGATTTTTATGGTGTTGTAAATTAGTTAAATTAGCCTCCCTGCATAAGCAGTACCTACATTTCCTACTTGATAGATTCAACTATCTTTCGGGTTGCTTAGGTTAACAACGAGCTGGGCTATTTTTGATGGTCAGGCGCTCAATCCGGCGCGGGCTGGCTTCAAACTCATGACTATTTTGAAGCTAGTTTCAAACTAGTGATTTATTGCAGCTGGCTACTAACCAGCTGCGCCACAGCCCGGCCCGTTTACTGACAGGACTGCTGACCAAAAGGTTGGCGGTTCGAATCCGGGGAGCAGGGTGAGCTCCCGTCTGTCAGCTCCAGCTTCCCATGCATGAGAGAAGCCTCCCACAGGATGGTAAAACATCCAGGCAACGTCCTTGCAGACGGCCGATTCTCTCCCACCAGAAGTGACTTGCAGTTTCTCAAGTCGCTCCTGACATGAAAAAAAGTGTCGTGTTATGGTCAGTTTCTATACATTCCTAGAGTTGTAATGCAAAATTATGTTTTTAGTGGATGAAAACAATGTATAGGGCAATGATGGGCAACCTTTTGCGCTTGGTGTGTCAAAATTCACCAAAAAAACCTAGCATGACTTGGGTGGTGTTTCACTTCGAGAAAAAAACCATAATTTCGCAATATGTATAGTTTAAATAACAAAAATATATAATTGTAATATATAACTGGATTTAATAAATCATAACTATTTACTACCATTATTTCCATGTACAACAATCTATGGTACCTCGTGCAGTTTCCACACTGATTTTTCTCTATTCTAGTTTCAATGTAGTCACGAATAATGAAAAATATAATAATAATATAATAGTAATAATATGATAATATACTACAAAAATAGAATAATAATAGAATGATTATATATATATACTAGCTGTGCCCGGCCACGCGTTGCTGTGGCAAAGTGGTGGTGGTATTGGTTAAAAATTGTTGTGTAATTTTTATTTGACGTTATTTGCAATTTTTTATTAATTTTATTGTAAGTTATTTTTTATTTTTTATATTTTATTATTGTCTTGTATTATTTTTAGTTATTTTCTGTTATTATAGTATTTTATTGTATTAATTTTTAGTGTTTTTTTATTATTTTTATTGGTAGGAGACCAAGTTGGAGGAGCTTAGCCTTCTAACTGGCAGCAATTGGATAAAAGCAATTATTCCTCTCTCTCTAATTAGGACTTTATTTTTCTTTTCTTTTTGTTGTATCAACCTAGAGGCGTGGATGATGGGTTGTGTTGTCAAATTTCGAGGTTGGAGGGCCTGTAGTTTTGTTGTTTTGTGGGTCGCCGTGATGCTATCACTCTTTTATATATATAGATATATATATATAAAAATGTAATGTGCATAATTCCCATGGAGTAAACAACAAACTCACTGGACCAAATCACACCAAATTTGGCCACAAAAGATATTAGTCATCCAATAAATCTGCATGCAGCAGTGTGTCAGCAAAAATGGCTAGGCGTGTCAGTGCTGACATGCGTGTCATAGGTTGGCCATCACTGGTATAGGGAAACCTCCGCCCTTGATGCTAACTGTTTGAGTATGAAAGAACCAATAGAAAAGGTAAATTGAAAAAGAAAATGGAATGGAGTTTTGTTTGCAACCCAGGACTTCCCATTGCAACCTTTTCTTGCAGCTTGCATTGGAAGGCTCTTCTAGGCTTTGGTGCAGAGCTCCCCCTAGTGGAGATGTGCTGAGAATAATTCTGGCCTGCCCTCCTGTGTTATTGCAGACATTGCAAAAGCATATATTGTAGTAATGCATGTGAAATGCTTTAAATCCCAACAGTTCTAGGCTAATGCTGACTAATATTATTAAATTTGCCTTCAGACAGCCATATGGCAAGGTCTATAAATGGATACACATATTTGAGTGGGATTTTGTGGTTCATTTTATGGAATAAGTATATTTCATAGTCTGTGTTTGTGCGCATTTTAACATATGGTTAATAAAACTTAGAGATATATATATCTCGGTGCAGTTAAACTGCACTATATAGATCTACATTGACCATATCACGGTCAGATCATGGTCATCACATATGATGAGCCACCAGGACTTTTGGGTTGTTATTATTATTATTGACACAACGACATTGTATGACACAGCAAACAAGATAGATATGCTGGATTTCGTTTCACAAAATCACAAGTCGAACACTTCCCAAGTGTCTAGGACTGTGTGATGTATTTTCGGATGATGCGTGCAGATCCCAGTAAGGTGGCCCTTTGCAGTTGGCAGATCGTAATTTTGTCAATGTCTATTGTTTCCAAATGCCGGCTGTGATCTTTTGGCCCGGTGTGCCCATCACCACCGGGACCACCTGCACTGGTTTCTGCCAGAGTCTTTGAAGTTCAATCTTGAGGTCCTGAGAGCGGCTGAGTTTTTCCTGTTGTTTTTCATCAATGCGACTGTCACCTGGGATGGCAACATCAATGATCCAAACCTTGTTCTTTTCCACAACTGTGATGTCTGGTGTGTTGTGTTCCAGAACTTTGTCAGTCTGGATTCGGAAGTCCCACAGTATCTTTGCGTGTTCATTTTCCACAACCTTTGCAGGTTTGTGATCCCACCAGTTCTTTACTGCTGGGAGGTGGTACTTGAGGCATAAGTTCCAATGGATCATTTGGGCCACATAGTTGTGCCTCTGTTTGTAGTCTGTCTGTGCAATTTTCTTACAGCAGCTGAGGATATGATCAATGGTTTCGTGGTTTCATTGCACAGTCTGCATTTTGGGTCATCAGCATATTATTATTATTATTATTATTATTATTATTATTATTATTATTATCTACATTTCTATACCGCTTTTCTCACCCCTGGGGGGACTCAAAGCGGTTTACAACATAATAAATGGCAAAATTCAATGCCTTACAAATATATAAAAATATATCACATATCTAAATAAAATACATACAACTGTAGATTAAAACCATTAATCTACAGTTAATGCTTTAAAGTGATATAAAACTGCATTAATTCTACAGTGTAGATGCAGCTGAAGTCTTCAGAGTCAGTGCAAAAGCGGCTTCCTTTCTTCCGTCCATCCATCTGCAATGCAGTCTTCTTAATTTCGTTCTATCAAGCATGATTGTGAAATCATCATCTCTTCTTGCGATACAGCCAAAGTACGGCAACCTCAGTTTATTCACCTTGGCTTAAATTACCTTCTTGGTTATGTAGTTTGTGATGCTGCTTTTATTATTTGCCATAGACTATGGAAACTGCATGATATGGTTAGTGTGGACTCATATAATGCAGTTTGATGCAGTTAAACTACATTATATAGGTATACAATGATCATATCATGGTTAAATGCATTATATGGCAGTGTAGACCCAGCCAGAAGCAACCTTAATGACAAATAATAACAGCATCTACAGTTCAGTGCAGATAAACTGCATGATATGGATTTACACCAGGCATGGCAGAATGGGATTGTGTTGTCGAAGGCTTTCATTACTGGAATCACTGGGTTGCTGTGAGTTTTTCGGGCTGTATGGCCATGTTTCAGAAGCATTATGTCCTCACGTTTCACCTCCATCTGTGGCTAAGGGCTTCTTCAGAGGTTCTGTTGGCAGTGAAGCAAGCGGAGTGTGTGTGTGTGTGTGTATATATATATATATAAAGGTAAAGTTTTCCCCTGACGTTCAGTCATGTCTGACTCTGGGGGTTGGTGTTCATCTCCATTTCTAAGCCGAAGAGCCGGCGTTGTCCATAGACACCTCCAAGGTCATGTGGCCGGCATGACTGCATGGAGCGCCGTTACCTTTCCGCCAGAGCAGTACCTATTGATCTACTCACATTGGCATGTTTTCGAACTGCTAGGTTGGCAGGAGCTGGGGCTAACAGTGGGCGCTCATTCTGCTCCCGGGGTTTGAACCTGGGACCTTTTGGTCCACAACTTCAGCAGCTCAGCGCTTTAACACACTGTGCCACCAGGGGCCTCTCTGGAGTATATATATACCTGTGGAATAATGTCCAGGGTGTGAGAAAGACCCTTTGTCTGACAAAGCAAGTGGGAATGTTGTAATTAGCAAGCATTGAGTAGCCATGAAGTTAACAACTCCCAAACAGAGGATGCCTCCAGGCAACAGAGGACAGGCTACTTCTATTCAGATACGCTCACTGATTGACTTTGGAGTTTCATGGCTACTCAATGCTAATCAATGCTAATGCTAATTGCAACATTCACATTTGCTTTAAAGAGACAAGGGTTCTTTTATCCACCCTTGGCATTCCATAGATAGATAGATAGATAGATAGATAGATAGATAGATAGGCACAAAACACACACACACACACACTCCACTTGCTTAGCTGTCAACAGAACCTCTGAAGATGCCAGCCACAGATGCAGGAGAAATGTTAGAAGAGAATGCAGCTGGAACATGGCCATACAGTCCGAAAAAATCACAGCAACCCAGAATGGGATTGGACTGGATGTCCTCTGGGGGTCTCTTCCAATTCCATAGTTCTGTGATGAAAGCATAGCTAAAGGGCCCTCTGGTATGTCTTCGAATTCTATGTTTCAGCAATTACTGGAATATTGGATCAAAATAGAACTTAGAATCATAGAAGGGGACACAAGTGCCATCCAGTCCAACCCCTTTCTGCCAATTAGAAAGACACAATCTAAGCCCGCCCGACAGATGTCCATCCAGACTCTGCTTAAAAACGTCCAGAGAAGGAGACTTTACTGGACTCCCAGGCAGCATATTCCATTGTCAAACAGCTCCATGGTTCAAGATGTTAGAGTTTAGGCGGAATCTCTTTTTCTGCCATTTGAACCCATGGCTTCATTGTGTGCTAGCCTCCAGAGCAACAGAAAAAAGTGAATGCTTTAAAGTTAAGTCGCTTTGAATCTCCATCATGAGAGATTAAACGGGGCATAGGTAAAGGTTTTTCCCTGACCTTAAGTCTAGCCGTGCCCAACTCATCTCCATTTCAAAGCCGAAGAGCCAGCGTTGTCCATAGACACTTTGAACAGTTAGGTTGGCAGAAGCTAAGGCTAACAGCGGATGCTCACCCGGTTCCTCAGATTCGAATCACCAACCTTTCGATCAGCAAGTTCAGCAGCTCAGTGGTTTAACCTGTTGCGCCACTGGGGGGCCTCAAAGTGGGGCATAAATAATAATAATAATAATAATAATAATAATAATAATAATAATAATAATAATACAGTAGAGTCTCACTTATCCAAGCTAAATGGGCCGGCAGAAGCTTGGATAAGCGAATAACTTGGATGATAAGGAGGGATTAAGGAAAAGTCTATTAAACATCAAATTAGGTTATAATTTTACGAATTAAGCACCAAAACATCATGTTATACAACAAATTGGACAGAAAAAGTAGTTCAATATGCAGTAATGTTATGTTGTAATTACTGTATTTACGAATTTAGCACCAAAATATCACGATATATTGAAAACATTGACTACAAAAATGGCTTGGATTATCCAGAGGCTTGGATAAGCGAGGCTTGGATTAGTGAGACTCTACTGTAATAGATAATGGTAAAGGTATCCCCTGACGTTAAGTCCAGTCGTGTCCGACTATGGGGGTTGGTGCTCATCTCCATTTCTATGCCGAAGAGCCGGCTTTGTCCATAGACACCTCCAAGGTCATGTGGCCGGCATGACTACATGGACCGCCGTTACCTTCCTGCCGGAGCGGCACCTATTGATCTACTCACATTGGCATGTTTTCGAACTGCTAGGTTGGCAGGAGCTGGAGCTAACAGCGGGTGCTCATTCCGCTCCCGGGATTTGAACCTGGCACCTTTCGGTCCGCAAGTTCAGCAGCTCAGCGCTTTAACACACTGTGCCACCAGGGCCCCCAATTATTATTATTATTATTATTATTATTATTATTATTATTATTATTTAAGCATTTTAGTGGTCATTCTCTAGATACTTGTGCATCTCCTTCTTGAATTTGTGGTGCCTAGAACTGGACACAATATTATTCCAGTTGAGGTCTGACAAAAAACAGAATAGAGTGGGACAATGACTTCCCTTGATCTGGACATTAGATTCCTATTGACGCAGACTAGAATCACATTGGCTTTTTTAGTTGCATCACACTGTTGCCTCATGTCCAGCTTGTTGTCTACTAAGAGTCCTAGATCTCTTTCTCATGGACAATTTTCAAGCTAGATGTCTCCTATTCTATAGCTGTGCATTTCAATTTTTTCTGCTTAAGTGTAGAACTGTGCATTTCTCAATGTTGAAGTTCATTTTATTAGTTCTGGCCCTGTCTCCAATCAATGAAGGTTGCTTTGGATCCTGTCCTCTGAAGTATTAGCTCTCCCTCCCAATATATGATATTGGAGCCCAGTGGGGATGAGAGATCACATCTCTCTCTTGGGCTGGACCCATGAGGTTCGGAAGGGCACCGGGGGCTCTGTGACGGCGGCCCCCCACTTCCCAGGGGGGCTCTCCTGCCATCCCTCCTCCTTGTGGCCCTCTTCGGCTCGGGTCATCCTGGCCAAACCAGAGGACAGGACGCAGGTGACCAAGAGGGCCCCGGCCATGGCGCACAGGACCGTGCCCACCGCCCGGCAGGTGCCCAAAGCGTGGTTGTACTCCACCGCCTGCTGGTCCAGCACCACAAACTCGGCTTCCCCGATGCCTTCCAGTTTGGGAGGGAGGAGGTAGCCAGTGGCTAGTGCTGCGCTTCCAAGGAGCAAGAGCAGGCCGCCAGCAGAGAGAGAGACCTGGAGAAGAGAAGAAGGAGAAGGAGAAGGAGAAGGAGAAGAGGGAGACGGAGAAGAGGGAGATTGAGAAGGAAATGGCAAAGGAGGAGAAGGAAAAGAGGGAGAGGGAGAAAGAGATGGAGATGATGGAGATGGTGAAGGAGAGGGAGAAGAGGGAGAAGGATATGGAAAAGGAGATGGAGATGATGGAGATGGCAAAGGAGAAAGAAAAGGAGAAGATGGAGAAGGAGATGGAAAAGGAGATGATGGAGATGGAGATGATGGAGATGGCAAAGGAGAAAGAAAAGGAGAAGATGGAGAAGGAGATGGAAAAGGAGATGATGGAGATGGAGATGATGGAGATGGCGAAGGACAGGGAGAAGAGGGAGATCGAGATGGAAAAGGAGATGGAGATGATGGAGATGGAGGAGATGGAGATGGCAAAGGAGAAAGAAAAGGAGAAGAGGGAGAAGATGAAAAAGGAGATGGAGATGATGGAGATGGAGACGGCGAAGGAGAAGGAAAAGAGGGAGAAGGAGAAAAGGGTTAAAGAGATGATGGAGATGAATATGGAGATGGCAAAGGAGAGGGAGAAGGAAAAGAGGGAGAGGGAGAAGGAGGAGATGGCGAAGGAGAAAGAGATGGCAAGGGAGAAGGAAAAGAGGGAGAAGGAGAAAAGGGAGAAGAGGGAAATAGAGATGGGGATGATGGAGATGGTGAAAGAGAATGAGATGAAGAAGGAGAAGTAAAAGGAGAAGAACAGGGAGAGGGAGATGGAGGTGATGGAAATGGCGAAGGAGATGGCAAAGGGGAAGGAAAAGAGGGAGAAGGAGAAAAGAGATAAGGAGATTATGGAGATGGAGATGATGGAGATGGCAAAAGAGAAGGAGAAGTAAAGGAGGGAGAAGGAGAAGAGGTAGAAGGAGATGATAATGGAGATGGTGATGGTGAAGGAGAAGGAAAAGAGGGGGAAGCAGAAAAGGGTTAAGGAGATTATGGAGATGGCGAAGGAGAGGGAGAAGGAAAAGAGGGAGAGAGAGATGGAGATGGCGAAGGAGAAGGAAAAGAGGGAGAAAGAAAATAGGGAGAAGGAGATAGAAAAGGAGATGGAGATGATGGAGATGGTAAAGGAAAAGGAAAAGAGGGAGAAGAGGGAGAAGGACAGCCTTTAGATTAATGCCATCATCATTATCATTGGATTGCAGAAGAGCCCAAGGGCAGCCCTTTCTAATTAGCCAAAAGGTCTCTCCTGACTGGCATTTGTATGGACAACTGCCAGAAGATCATTGCCATCTCGAGGAGATAGTGGCCTATGCCTAGTTGCTCCTTCATGCCAGCTCTGTTTCTCTGACCTGCTTAGAGATGAATGCATGTTGGCTTTGCTTCTTGATAAAATCATGTATTCTGTCCATTTGCTAAATGCTTGACCTTGAAGAGTCAAGCATTTGACATACATAGGGTCGATCTTAAACATGCCAGGTGCAAGATATATAAGGTAAGCTGTTAGGAATTGTGGGAGTTGAAGTTCAAAACACCTGGAGGGCCCATGTTTGCCCAGGCCTGTATATCACACAGGTTGTCTGAATACAGGTCTCTCTCTTGGCCAGTATCCAGTTCCTTTAGTAGCCAACCAGTTGCCTATGGGAGCCCCTCCAGTAGGACACCAGTGAATTTGAAAATGGGAGATCAACCAGCCTTTAATTCTTGTCATTCTGCAGAATGGAGGAAAAGCCCTTGAAGAAAAAGAATGCATGATCAGTTCTTTCAAGCACTTTGCTCATAATCCGTTCCTCGAAACCTTTGTGCTTGGTGATTTGTTTTTGTATATTGAGGAAGTGAGATGGGTGAACTGGGGGAGGCTGGGAATTGTGCTCCAAAAAGTAACTTCTCCAAACTAAGGCTGGTCAGGCTATGAATTCTGGGCATCCTGTGTGGCAGGAGTTGTACAAGATGACCTCTGTGATCCCTTTCTACCTATGAGAACATTATTCAAATTTATTATTGAGAACCAATGTGGCATAATGGTTTGAGTGCTGGATTGCAACACTGGGAGGACCTGGGTTCAAATCCTCACTTGGCCATGGAAACTCATTGGGTGACCTTGAATGGGTTACACTCTCTCAGCCTCAGAGGAAGGCAAAAGCCATCCCATCTGATCATACTGTGCCGATAAAGTCCCATGATAGGACTTTCTTGGCCATAGGTAAAGGTAAAGGTTTCCCCTTGACATTAAGTCTAGTCATGTCCAACTCTGAGGGTTGGTGCTCATCTCCATTTCTAAGCTGAAGAGCCGGCGTTATCCATAGACACCTCCAGGGTCATGTGGCCATAGGCATGACTGAATGGAGTGCCGTTACCTTACCGCCGAAATGGCACCTATTGATCTACTCACATTTGCATGTTTTCAAACTGCTAGGTTGGCAGAAGCTGGGGCTAACCGTGGGAGCTCACTCCACTCCCCAGATTCAAATCGCCGACTTTTTGGTGAGCAAGTTCAGCAACTCAGCGGTTTAACATACTGAATCACCAGCAGCCCCACCAGCCATACTGATGGCAAAAGCATAGGTCTGAGATTGACTTGGAGGTACACAACGGCACCAAGAAGTCATTGGCCAGACCTTAGGTAGGATTCCCAGCCCTAGCAGAGGGAAGTTGCAATGCATGGGATATTACTAAAGTTTTACCTGTTGCAAAGGTGGCCAGGCCACAATAGCTGCAATCTCAGAGCTCGCTGGATGATGAGGCTGGTTGGTTAGAAGCAGAGCGTGGACCATGAGTTGGATTGGCCATCTGTTGGGAGTGTTTTGATTGGGTATTTTCCTATATGGCAGGGGGTTGACTGGATGGCCCTTGGGGTCTCTTCCAATGACCTCTACAACCCAATGACAGGCATCCTTTTTGGGTGGCATCCATGACGCTTGTCTGCAGATGGCGCCAGACGCATCCTGACCTGAGGATGCATTGCATGCGCTCAGGGGCAGATGCTGCATTTCAGCCTTTTGCGGCCAATTCTGGTGCATTTCTCTCCCTGCATTCACTGCTGCTCCTCCATAGTTCCATAGTATTGTCATGGGTCTTCAAGCCAAACTGGACTTGTGACAACCCTATCCTTGGGAATTTCTTGCAAGATGCATTCAGAGGAGGTTTGCCATTGTCTTTGGGTTGTTGTGTGTTTTCCAGGCTAAGGCCGTCTGGCCATGTTCCAGAAGTATTCTCTCCTGACGTTTCACCCACATCTATGGCAGGCATCCTCAGAGGTTGTGAGGTATATTCTTATTCATCTTCCTCCTATATTCCTCCCAACCTCTGAGGATGCCTGCCATAGATGTGGGCGAAACATCAGAAGAGAATACTTCTGGAACATGGCCATACTGCCCAAAAATACACAACAACCCTGTGATCCCGGCCATGAAAGTTTTCGACAAGCCATTGTCTTTCTTTGAGGCTGAGAGAATCTAATTTGGCCTAAGTTTCCCAGTAAATTTCAGTGGCTAAGATGGGAGTTGAAAGCTGGAGATCAAGGCTGGATCTACACTGCCATATAAAATCCAGATTATCTGCTTTAAACTGGATTATATGGCAGTGTAGACTCATATAATCCGGTTCAAAGCAGATAATGTGGACTATCTGCTTTGATAATCTGGATCATATGGCAGAGTGGAAGGGGCCCTTGTGTGTATCTGCACTGCAGAATTAATGCAGTTTGTTACCACTTTAATTACCATAGCTTATTGCTATGGAGTCCTGGGAGTTGTAGTTTTACAAGGTCTTGATCCTAATCTAAAGTCTAATGCTCCATCCACATTTCTGCGCCACAGGCCCGGGTTGTGGCGCAGGCTGGTGAGCAGCCAGCTGCAGCCAGCTGCAACAAATCACTGACCAAGAGGTCATGAGTTCGAGGCCAGCTCGGAGCCTGCGTTTGTCTCTGTCTTTGTTCTATGTTAAGGCATTGAATGTTTGCCTTATATGTGTAATGTGATCCGCCCTGAGTCCCCTTCGGAGTGAGAAGGGCGGAATATAAATACTGTAAAATAAATAAATAAATTTCTGTCATTGATGAAACCCATTCCTATGTATTCTTACGTAATAAAGATATTATTTATTTGGGTTACTGTGAGTTTTCAGGGCTGCATGGCCATGTTCCAGAAGCATTCTCTACTGACGTTTCACACATATCTGTGGCAGGCATCCCCAGAGGTGTGAGGATGCCTGCCATAGATGTGGGCAAAACGTCAGGAGAGAATGCTTCTGGAACATGGCCATGCAGCGCAGAAAACTCACAGCAACCCAGTGATTCCGGCCATGAAAGCTCCACCAACACATATTGTTTGTTTATTTGTTTATATGTTACACCCTGGTTTCAATTATCAATTAAGGTAGAAATTTCCGACTGTAGACTTACCTTCCAAAGGACGGAAGCCCATCCGCCGCTGGATGGAGAGTTTGGGGGACTCCCAAGATCATCCAGACCGGTGCAGTCTTCGTAGAAAAGGTGTAGATAGGAGCGGACACCATACCACTTCCCTTCTTCCACGTTGGGACCCCGGTGGCAGCCACACAGGTGCTCACAGGTGGTGGTGGGCATTGGACCTTTTCGGGGAAGGGGCGCAGGATGACAACAACACTGTAGATAAGTCTGTTCACATTTGGAGGAAATCTGTTTATGCTAGTCTCAAGACCCAGTCTCAAGACCAAGGAGAAACAGGAACAGCTTAATGCATTTGTGGATTGTGACACTGCCTTCTTAGCTAGCTTTTAAGCAAATAATCAGATATAGGTTGCTGTGAGTTTTCTGGGCTGTATGGCCATGTTCCAGAAGCATTCTCTCCTAGCGTTTCTCCCGCATCTATGGCTAGCATCCTCAGAAGTTGTGAAGTCTATTGGAAACGAGGCAAGTGGGGTTTATATATCTGTGAAATAATGTCCAGGTTACAGGGATGCACCAGAATTATACCTCACAACCTCTGAGGATGCCTGCCATAGAAGTGGGCGAAACGTCAGGAGAGAATACTTCTGGAACATGGCCAAACAGCCCGGACATGCACACAACAACCCTAAACTTTTGTCTGTTTGAGGCAAGTGCGAATGTTTCCATTGGCCACCTTGATTAGCATTGAATAGCCTTACAGCTTCAAAGCCTGGCTGTTTCCTGCCTGGGGGAATCAATTGTTGGGAGTTGGCCCTGATGGTTTCCTGACTGATATGGATTTGGAATGAAATGTGACAGCTTGGGGTGAAGCATGCCTCTTGTTAGCAAAAGCCAACCACATTCTTTTCTAGGGGTGGATCTACACTGTAGAATTAATGCAGTTTGGCACCACTTTATGAATGCTATGGAATCAAATCTCCATCTCTCCCTCTCTCCCTCTGTGTGTATGTAAGTATGTGTATATGCATATATATGTATATATGTGTACATGTGTGTGTATATATATATATAAATATAGATAGATAGATAGATAGATAGATAGATAGATAGATAGATAGATAGATAGATAGATAGATAAATAGATCGATCCCCGGGTGCTGCAGCAGAATAAACCACTGAGTTGCTGAACTTCCAGATAGAAAGGTTGCAGGTTCGAATCCAGGGAGCAGAGTGAGCTCCTGCTTTTAGCCCCAGCTTCTGCCAACCTAGCAGTTCAAAAACATGAGTAGATGTAAATATGAGTAGATCCATAGGTACTGCTTTGACAGGAAGGTAAGGGCACTCCATGCTGTCATGCCGGCCACATGACCTTGGAGGTGTCTATGGACAACGCCGGCTCTTAGGCTTAGAAATGGAGATGAGCACCAACCCGCAAAATTGGACACAACAGGACTTAATGTTAGGGGAAAACTTAACCCTTTACCATAATTACCACCAATTCCTCAATACTTCCCATACCACCATACTTTGCCACAGCAACACGTGGCCGGGCACAGCTAGTATATATATGTGTGTGTGTGTGTGTGTGTAAAATTTTAAATGAGAAAAATGCATTGCTTCCCATGTTAAAAAAACTTCTTCTAGAGGTATTCCCTTTGCCTCTGGCTAGGTTTATTTTTCAATATTGAAGTCTGCCAAATTGCCTGCAGATGTTAATCTAACCATTTTGAAAAGTAGCCTTAGTTTACTCTTTCTCAACAATACCTCTCTGGAAAATACTATGGGCCCTTCCATGCAGCCATATAACCCGGAATATCAAGGCGGAATAACCCACAATATCTTCTTTGAATTTGGTTATCTGAGTCCACACAGCCATATATATATATATATATATATATATATATATATATATATTAGATGTGCCTGGCCATGCGTTGCTGTGGCGAAGTATGATGGTATGGGAAATAAAGTATTGAGGAATTGGTGGTAGTTAAGGTAAAGGGTAAAGGTTTTCCCCTGACATTAAGTCCATTATAAATGGGTTATATAGCTGTGTGGAAGGGCCTTGAGTCTACACTGCCATATAATCCAGTTAAAATCAGATAATCTGTATTTTATAGGCAGTGTGGAAGGGGCCTGAGGCCTAACTCTGCCTGACCCCTGGGCTGAGTGGGTGGCTTGGAGACCAAGTGGGCTAAAACTATTTAGGTGCTTGTGATTTCCTTTTTTTCATCATTTTAAAATGTATTTATTTATGCAATGCTTTTGACACGAAATAAAAAGTGGGCGGAGCTTAGCCTTCTAACTGGCAGCAATTGGAAACAAACAATTATTCCTCCCCCTCTAATTAGGACTTTCTTTTTCTTTTCTTTTTGTTGTATGAATGTAGAGGCATGGATGAGGGGTTGTGCTGCCAAGTTTAGTGTTTCTGGGATGTGTAGTTTTGTTGTTTTGTCCTAGGCCGAAATTTCATTACCTATATATATATATATATATATATCCCAGTTCAAAGCAGATAATGTGGGATTTTATTCAGCTGTGTGGAAGGGGCCTATGTTCATTCTGGAGGAAACCTATTTAGCGTTAGGCCCGCAGAGGATTTCCTTTTCTTCCTTTTAATTCACACACTTGTAAACACAGCAGGTGTCTTCCATTCCTGAGAATCCGCTCTACTTCGCAGTCCAGATTGGAAGACGTTTACCCAAAGCGCTTAACTCTATAGCTTCGGCACTGTGGGTGGCTCCATTAGAGTTTATGCTAAATCCCAGGACAGGCTCAATGACCCACTAACCTGAAAGTCACCCTCTAAAATGGCTTGGAATCTGCATAGATAGGTGGTGGATTCTGGGAGCTGTAGTATCCAAAGCAGGCATGGGCCAACTTGGGACCTCCAGGTGTTTTGGACTCCAACTCCCACCATTCCTAACAGCCTCAGGCCCATCTCCATTTCTAAGCCGAAGAGCCAGCGTTGTCCATAGACACCTCCAAGGTCATGTGGCCATAGGCATGACTGCAAGGCGCGCCTTTACCTTCCCACTGGAGCGGTACCTATTGATCTACTCACATTTACATGTTTTCGAACTGCTAGGTTGGCAGAAGCTGGGGCTAACAGTGGGAGCTCACTCCGCTCCCCGGATTTGAACCTGGGACCTTTCGGTCTGCAAGTTCAGCAGCTCAGTGCTTTAATACACTGGGCAACGGGGGCTCCCTTCTAACTCTAGAATTCTATTATTTAACTATTATTGTTGAAAGCTTGTTACCTGCTTGCACGAAGGCTGAAATATTCCCACTTCTGCACAAACCTTAAAGGTATAGGAACGCTTTCCAAACCTGGTGGCCTCTACCATCCAATGCAAGTGGTTTAACAGCTCAGGTGCTTGTTGAGAATATGAGTGATACATTATAATTGTGGTCGGTATATATATATGTGTGGGGTTTTTTTGTGGTTTTTTCATGTCTGGAACAACCAGAGTTGCTTCTGGAGTGAGAGAATTGGCAGTCTGCAAGGACGTTGCCCAGGGGACGTCCGGATGTTTTGATGTTTTTACCATCCTTGTGGGAGGCTTCTCTCACGTCCCCGCATGGAGCTGGAGCTGACAGAGGGAGCTCATCCGCACTCTCCCCGGGTGGGATTCGAACCTGGCAGCTTTCAGGTCAGCAACCCAACCTTCAAGTCAAGTTAACTTCCTTCTTGTTTACAATTTCCACTCAGTGCACTTTGACCAGCTCATTTTATGTTTTTATTGCTGTGTTTTTCATGTGTTTTATAATGATTGTGACTTTTAATGCCTTTTAAATTTATTTGTGTGTTTTTGTATTTGATATTACTATATGCTGGTTTTATATCTGTAAGCCGCCCCAAGTCCCTCGGGGGAGATGGTGGTGGGGTACAAAAATAAAATTATTTTATTATGACACAGCAAACAAGATAGATATGCTGGATTTCATATCACAACATCACAAGTCGAACACTTCCCAAGTGTCTAGGACTGTGTGGACTGTGTGGTGTATTTTCGGATGATGTGCGCAGATCCCAGCAGGGTGGCCTTTTGCAGCTGGCAGATCGTAATTTTGTCAATGTCTATTGTTTCCAAATGCCGGCTGAGATCTTTTGGCATGGCACCCAATGTGCCCATCACCACCGGGACCACCTGCCCTGGTTTCTGCCAGAGTCTTTGAAGTTCAATCTTGAGGTCCTGATAGCGGCTGAGTTTTTCCTGTTGTTTTTCGTCAATGCGACTGTCACCTGGGATGGCGACATCAATGATCGAAACCTTGTTCTTTTCCACAACTGTGATGTCTGGTGTGTTGTGTTCCAGAACTTTGTCAGTCTGGATCCGGAAGTCCCACAGTATCTTTGCGTGCTCATTTTCCAATACTTTTGCAGGTTTGTGATCCCACCAGTTCTTTGCTGCTGGCAGGTGGTACTTGAGGCATAAGTTCCAATGAATCATCTGGCCAAATAGTTGTGCCTCTGTTTGTAGTCTGTCTGTGCGATTTTCTTACAGCAGCTGAGGATATGATCAATGGTTTCGTCGGTTTCCTTGCACAGTCTGCATTTTGGGTCATCAGCTGATTTTTCGATCTTGGCCTGAATTGCCTTTGTCCTGATGGCTTGCTCCTGGGCTGCAAGGATCAGGCCTTCTGTCTCCTTCTTCAGGGTCCCATTCGTGAGCCAGAGCCAGGTCTTCTCCTTATCAGCTTTTCCTTCAATTTTGTCAAGGAACTTTCCATGCAATGTTTTGTTGTGCCAGCTGTCAGCTCTAGTTTGTAGTGCGGTTTTCTTGTACTGGTTTTTTGTCTGCTGTGCTTTGAGGAGTTTCTGATTTTTGACTTCAATCAAAGCAGGTTCTTCACTTTGCTTTACATATTCTGCCAGGGCATGTTCTTCTTCTTTGACTGCTTGTTTTACTTGTAAGAGTCCTCTGTCCCCTGATCTTCTAGGCAGATACAGCCGGTCAACATCACTGCGAGGGTGCAGTGAATGATGAATGGTCATGATGATGATGATGATGATGATGATGATGATGATGATGATTATGATTATTATTATTATTTTATCCCCTAGGCCACTGGAGGCTCCATATATGTGTGTGTGAGAGAGAAAGACAGAGGAAAAGGCTTCCAGGAATATTGCTTTCTCCTCCCAAACCATCCAATCCCAATGCAGTGCTTGAACCCAAGCCGTTCTGCCAGGTGCCAAAGCTTGGAAAGGTCTAGGAGGCATCATCCAGGAGCCTTATCTCCTCCTCCTCTTCCTCAGTTTCCCTTTTGCAGGAGATGATTCCCCACCCTTCCCCCTTCCTTTTTCCCTTCCTTTCCTTCTGCTCCTCTCCATTCTCTCTCATGCGCTCAACCCATCCCATGCACACTGAGCCAGCTCTGGGTTGGCAGCATCCCTCCCCTCCCATTGGCTGTTGCCATGGGAACCGCCTCACGCAGGGATGAAGGAGGAAGGTAGCAAGGCATCCATCCCATGGCCATGTGGAGAGGCAGAAAGGAGTGGCGGCGGGGAAGAGAAAGAGGAAACATGCGGGGAGGAAAAGCCAATGTGGCTGCCATGCAAACCCAAGGAAGAATGGGAAAAAGCATGCACTAAGCACCAAGAGGTGCAGCCAAATCTTGCAGGAATATTATAAGGAAACTAGCTTTGCCCGGCCACGCGTTGCTGTGGCTTATGCTTTCAGAGTGTTGCTCTTTATTTACTGTCCTGATTTTAGAGATTATATTGTTCTGTATTATATCACAGTAATTATTACATATTATATTTATAATCTTATATTATCTGCATAGAACTGGATTATATGAGGCCCCTTCTTCACAGCTGGATAAAATGCACACTGAAGTGGATTATATGGCAGTGTGGAGTCCAGATAATCCAGTTCAAAGCAGATAATATAAAATTCTAAATGGGTTATATAGCTGTGTGGAACTGCCATATAATCCAGTTCAAATCCGATAATCTGTATTTTATAGGCCTAAGTGAGGCATAACTCTGCCTGTCCCCTGGGCTGAGTGGGTTGCTAGGAGACCAAGTGGGCAGAGATTAGCCTTCTAACTGGCAGCAATTGGATAAAAACAATTATTCCTCTCCCTCTAATTAGGACTTTATTTTTCTTTTCTTTTTGTTGTATAAACGTAGAGGCATGGATGAGGGGTTGTGCTGCCATGTTTAGTGTTTCTGGGGTGTGTAGTTTTGTTGTTTTGTGTTAGGCCGAAATTTCATTACCCTTTTATAGATATAGATGCAATACGATCTGGCTAGAAAAGCAAAGAGCAATAAAAGGGGTTTTATTTTACATTTGAGGCCCGAGAATGATGGAGACTGCAGAAATAATGCACCTAATTGGCCATCACTCAATGCTCCAAAACTATGGCCTTTACAAGGTCTTTACCTTTCCCTGTCAAATAATATTAGTGCCAAACAAAATTTCAACTCCCATGATCCCAAAGCATTGAGCCATGGCGGTGAAAGTGGTGTCAAACTGCATTCATTCTACAGTGTAGATCAGGCATGTGCAAACTTGGGCCCTCCAGGTGTTTTGGACTTCAACTCCCACCATTCAAACGCAGTTCAAAGCTGATAATGTTTGGATTTGTATATACAGTAGAGTCTCACTTATCCAACACTCACTTATCCAACGTTCTGGATTATCCAACGCATTTTTGTAGTCAGTGTTTTCATTGGGCTCGGGCTGTGGCGCAGGCTGGAGAGCAGCTGCAATGAATCACTGCAATGAATCACTCTGACCAGGAGGTCATGAGTTCGAGGCCTGCTCGGAGCCTATGTTTGTCTGTCTTGGTTCTATGTTAAAAGGCATTGAATGTTTGCCTTATATGTGTAATGTGATCCGCCCTGAGTCCCCTTCGGGGTGAGAAGGGCGGAATATAAATGCTGTAAATAAATAAAATAAATAAATAATCATGATATTTTGCTGCTAAATTCATAATTACTACATAGCATTACTGTGTATTGAACTACTTTTTCTGTCAAATTTGTTGTATAACATGATGTTTTGATGCTTAATTTGTAAAATCATAACCTAATTTGATGTTTAATAGGCTTTTCCTTAATCTCTCCTTATTATCCAACATATTCGCTTATCCAACGTTCTGCCGGCCCGTTTACGTTGGATAAGTGAGACTCTACTGTCATTTTATATAATTTTGTTTGACTACACGTAGTTTAATTTATTGATGTTAGGTTTAATTTATTGATGTTAGACTTTAAATTGATGTGAGGTTTTAATGTTATTTTTATATGTAGGTTTTCTCTGGGATTTTTATGTCAGTATTTGTTTGCATTGAATGTTTGCCATTTTATGTTGGAATCCGCCCTGAGTCCCCTCGGGGAGATAGGGCGGAATACAAATAAATTTTTATTATTATTATTATTATTATTATTATTATTATTATTATTATTATTATTATTATTATCTGCCTTGATATTATAGGTTATACGGCTATATGGAAGGGCCCTGAGTCCATACTGCCAAATAATCCAGTTCAATGTGGATTTTATTACAGCTGTGTGACAGGGTCCAGAGAGAACATCGGCAAGTTACTGGGATGCAGTTCATTTGGAATTGCAGATTTGAATTGGTTTAAGTTAACGAGATAATTCCTCATCAAGGTTGATTTGCAAATCTTGATCCCTTGCCGCTGCACAGAAAGAAGTCAGCTTCCTTTTGGGGTGGAAGAAACTGAACCAAAACAGACACTGGAAAGTTTTGCCTTTTCACTGCATTTTGCCATCCGTATTATTTTAAAAATGTTTAAAAGCCATGCTTTTGGGTTTGTAAAGATTAGCTGTTTGCAAGAGACATTGCCCAGGTGAGGCCCAACTGTATTTACTCAGTCATTTAGAAGGCTCTTTCTGTGTCCCCCATGTGTCCCCATACTATACTGATTTATGCAATGTTTTTGATACACATCATCCTTCTCTCCCACCCAAAAAGGAGAAGGCCATGGAAACTACAGATCTGCCTCCTTCTCTGGAAGTTTTTAAACAAGGGCAGAATGGCCATCTGTTGGGAGTGCTTCGGTTGTGTCAGAATGGGGATCGAACTGGATGCTCCTTGGAGCGTCTTCCAACTCTGGGATTCTATGAGTGGATTATACTTGTCAATCCCCAATGCTCTTTTATCCCAGCCTATGGGAACCCCCAGTGGCGCAGCATGTTAAAGCGCTGAGCTGCTGAATTTACAGACTGAAAGGTCGCAGATTTGAATCCGGGAAGCGGAGTGAGCACCCGCTGTTAGCCCCAGCTTCTGCCAACCTAGCTGTTCGAAAACATGC
This sequence comes from Anolis carolinensis, assembly GCF_035594765.1. Lineage (NCBI taxonomy): Eukaryota > Metazoa > Chordata > Lepidosauria > Squamata > Anolidae > Anolis > Anolis carolinensis. Next base: position 248,975,520 of record NC_085844.1, read on the forward strand.
AAATGTGAGTAGATTAATAGGTATCGCTCCAGCGGGAAGGTAATGGCACTCAAGTGTCTACGGACAACGCCGGCTCTTTGGCTTTGAAATGGAGATGTGCATCAACCCCTAGAGTTGGACACGACTGGACAATGTCAGGGGAAACCTTTACTTTGACCTTATGGGAAACTCAACCCAGGAGGCAAGCATCTCTTCTTCCTCTCCCATCTGAGCATGAAGCTTCATTGATTATGTTTTCCCTGCCTCCTTCCAGCCTTCTCACCATCCAGTAAATGCCAACGTTCCCATAGCATCTGTCCCTCCACAACCCCATTGACCCTTGATGTCGGACATCATGAGTCACACCCAAGATAGGCTCTTGGTTGTGTTTGGCTCCGCCACTCTTCCTTACCTGTTTCTTGGGCACCACTTGAATCCTAACGCATCTCTCTCTTTGGCCAGTGAGGAGGAATCCAAGGCTGCTTGAGTTGGACAGATGGCCAAGGATGGAAGACGCCTTAAGGCCTTGGAGTTGAGGCATCAAAGGGCTTTCTGGAAGACGCATGAAGGCACCAGGATGCTAGGAATCATGGCATGGCAGAGATGAGCAACAGCTCACCTGTTGCGACGGCAGCCAGAGACCGGTGTTGGCCCAGTGCGGACGGATGGCGATCGTAACGCCAGAGCGGCGTCTCCGTCTGCGTCACCGTCGGAAATGAGGCTGCTTCTTTCCTGCTTCTCATCCATGAGAGCGGGCTGCCTTCCCTCCACTCCGGGCTGAGTCACACAGAAGGACTATATTTACCCACGGAGCATCTTCGGCTTAGCCGGGCAGCTGAGACCGACCGGCGTCACTTTCTCTCACAGGCTCAGGATTTGCACAATCCAATTACCCTGTTAATTGAGGCCCAGAGTGGAAGAAGCCAGCGGTGCCACTTCGCAGGAAGGATTTGGCTCTCCGTAGTGATGGAAGAGGCGGCTTTGGCGGACAAAAGGCTCACACATTTTGAACGTTTCTACAGATGGAAAAATAGAGGAGAGGGCTGGGCCAGAAGTAACAAAACGCATTTCAGCAGGGAGAAGTGTACAGTACCACACTTTGACAATAAAAATGAAATGTACAGATTTTGGATCAGTAGAAACAATGCATGTAGTAGACTACAAACTGAATAAGAATCATAGAATCGTAGAATCGTAGAGTTGGAAGAGACCTCATGGGCCATCCAGTCCAACCCCCTGCCAAGAAGCAGGAAATCGCATTCAAAGCACCCCCGACAGATGGCCATCCAGCCTCTGTTTAAAAGCCTCCAAAGAAGGAGCCTCCATCACAGCCCCGGGGAGAGAGTTCCACTGCCGAACAGCCCTTCTCACAGTGAGGAAGTTCTTCCTGATGTTCAGGTGGAATCTCCTTTCCTGTAGTTTGAAGCCATTGTTCTGCGTCCTAGTCTGCAGGGCAGCAGAAAACAAGCTTGCTCCCTCCTCCCTAGGACTTCCCTTCACGTATTTGTACATGGCTATCATGTCTCCTCTCAGCCTTCTCTTCTGCAGGCTAAACATGCCCAGTTCTTTAAGCCGCTCCTCATAGGGCTTGTTCTCCAGACCCTTGATCATTTTAGTCGCCCTCCTCTGGACACATTCCAGCTTGTCAACGTCTCCCTTCAACTGTGGTGCCCAAAATTGGACACAGTATTCCAGGTGTGGTCTGACCAAGGCAGAATAGAGGGGGAGCATGACTTCCCTGGATCTAGACGCTATTCCCCTATTGATGCAGGACAGAATCCCGTTGGCTTTTTTTGCCACCGCATCACATTGTTGGCTCATGTTTAACTTGTTGTCCACGACGACTCCAAGATCTTTTTCACATGTACTGCTGTCGAGCCAGGTGTCCCCCATTCTATATCGTTGCATTCCATTTTTTCTGCCGAAGTGAAGTATCTTGCATTTGTCCCTGTTGAACTTCATTTTGTTAGTTTCGGCCCATCTCTCTAGTCCAGGGGTCCCCAAACTAAGGCCCGGGGGCCGGATGCGGCCCTCCAAGGTCATTTACCTGGCCCCCACCCTCATTTATAATATATTTTTATATCAGTTTTAATAATATATTGCATATACATATGATATTGATAATATTATCATTATATAAAATATAATACTAATAATACCTTATAATAATATTAATTATATGTTATATATTACATATAATATTACAGTATAGTGGTATAGTTCAATATAGTAATATATAATGCTAATATTGTGCTATGCTAATAATATAATATATTGTATGTACGTACAGCTGCTCTGAGTCCCCTTCGGGGTGAGAAGGGCGGGATATAAATGTAATAAATAAATGTAGTAAATGAATAAATAAATAATTTTAGACTTAGGCTCAGCCAAAGTCTGAAATGACTTGAAGGCACACAACAACAACAATCCTAATTAACTTGACTATCTCATTGGCCAGAAGCAGGCCCACACTTCCCATTGAAATCCTGATAGGTTTATGTTGGTTACAATTGTTTTCATTTTTAAATATTGTATTGTTCTTTCATTGCTGTTGTTGTTTTGCACTACAAATAAGACATGTGCAGTGTGCATAGGAATTTGTTGGGGTTTTTTTTTCCAAATGATAATTCGGCCCCTCCACAGTCTGAAGGATTGTGGACCGGCCCTCTGCTTTAAAAGTTTGAGGACCCCTGCTCTAGTCTGTCAAGATCGTTTTGAATTCTGCTCCTGTCTTCTGGAGTGTTGGCTATCCCTCCCAGTTTGGTGTCGTCTGCAAACTTGATGATCGTGCCTTCTAACCCTTCGTCTAAGTCATTAATAAAGATGTTGAACAGAACCGGGCCCAGGACGGAACCCTGTGGCACTCCACTTGTCACTTCTTTCCAAGATGAAGACGACGCATTGGTGAGAATCACCCTTTGGGTTCGTTCGCTTAGCCAATTACAGATCCACCTAACCGTAGTTTTGTCTAGCCCACATTTTACTAGTTTGTTGGCCAGAAGGTTGTGAGTCTCAACAGGTTGTAAGACCCAACAGTGTGATGTTGACGGCCTGCATCAACGTAAGGCTATCCTCCTGGCATAATAACAGGGATGCTCACCCCATTCTTATGCCGGGAGGAAAACAAGACATGTGGTGACTGCCCCGATACTCCTCTCTTGATCTTCGAGCTGTCCTCTCAGCATTATGCTAGGAGGAGGGCGAGACAGGTGACGTCCGAGAGTGCTCCAGAGGGCTCTCAACCACTGTGTGCCTTCCTCCTCCATCCTTTCTGCATGAGGATGTGGTGGGCTGCCACAGCCTTATGTCAAGAGGACAGGGAAAATGAGGAGGGCCTGAGGTAGATGCCCACAGTGCCGCATCCGGCCCCCAGGCCTTAGTTTGCCCATTAACCAATTGCGCCACCATGGTTCCACTGTGTCAAACAGGGATATATTGCATGTATTTGACTAAGTTTTTGTGGGATTGCCACTTGTGTGTGTGTTAAGGGAAAAACACCTGGTCAATCACAATTCACAGTTGGGTAGTTAGAACAATCAAGGCTAACAAGCTTGAACCACTCCCTGAATGGGGTATAGCTTGGGGAATGTTTGTCATGCTTTTTGGGACTTACTGAATCACTTGCTTCAGAACTTTCTCGGAGTACGTTCCTGGCTGAGAGCCTACTATGCTTGTCTCCTTGCACCATTGAAGAAGAAATCTCCAAAGAAGAAGCATGAATTTAATGCAAAGAACTTTATGTGAGTTTGTTGCTCCAGATGGACTCAGTTATTTTGAAGCTGGAGGTTTTGTGTTTTGAAGCTGCTTATTTAATTTTCTCCTTGTCTCTGCTACTTAAGAGTAAACTTTGATTTTTTCCATTTTCTTGGCTTGTATTTGCTCATTGTGGATGCACAAAAGGGCTGGATAAGTCTGGACAGGACTGCATGCAGTTTGTTTTTCCACAAACCCGTAACAGGATATGTTATTGCCCCAACCTTATTTTCCATCTCCATTGCTATGATACTGCACCTTATTGATAAGAAGTTTCCTTCCTATGTGGAAATCACCTATCAGACAGGTGGCAAGTTATTTAACCTCAGTAGGACGAGAGGGAGAAACGTGTCAAGAGAAAGGCGCATGAAGCCAACCCTGAACGGAACCGATGTGCTCACTACAGAAGAACATGCGGATCAAGAATAGGTCTCCACAGCCACCTACAGACCCATCGCCAAGACCATACACTTGGAAGGCAATCAGACGTGGCCATGAATGAGAGCATATGATGAAAAGGAAGGACCTGATTCTGCCCACTCCTTTCCTTACTTATCATAGCTGGCTTCATTGAGTGCAAACTACTTTTTCATTGGGAATCACTGGAGCCTCCAGTGGTGCATTAGGTTAAAGCCTTGTGACTTGAAGGTTGGGTTGCTGACCTGAAGGCTGCCAGGTTCGAATCCAACCCGGGGAGAGCGCGGCTCCATGCGGGGACAAGAGAGAAGCCTCCCACAAGGATGGTAAAAACATCAAAAACATCCACGTATCCCCTGGGCAACGTCCTTGCAGACAGCCAATTTCTCACACCAGAAGCGACTTGCAGTTTCTCAAGTCGCTCCTGACACGGAAAAAAAAAAGGAATCAGTTTGCAGCAACTGAATCATTGAGTGGAAAAGTGGGAGGAGATGAGATATATAGTAGAGTCTCACTTATCCAACACTCACTTATCCAACGTTCTGGATTGTCCAATGCATTTTTGTAATCAATGTTTTCAATGCATTTATTTATTTATTTACAGTATTTATATTCCGGCCTTCTTTCTCACCCCGAAGGGGACTCAGGGCGGATTACAATGAACACATATATGGCAAACATTCAATGCCAACAGACAAACAACATACATTAGACAGACTCAGAGGCATTTTAAACATTTTTCCAGTTTCACGATTCCGGCCACAGGGGGAGCTGTTGCTTCACCGTCCAGAAGTGGTTGTACTTCCTCATTCCTTTCCTCGTGTTTTGCTGGCAGTTTTATGGTGTTGTAAATTAGCCTCCTGCATAAAGCGTCCCTAAATTTCCCTAATTGACAGGTGCAACTGTCTTCCGGGGCTGCATAGGTCAACAGCAAGCCGGGGCTATTAATGGCCGGAGGCTTAACCCGACCCGGGCTTCGAACTCATGACCTCTCAGTCAGTAGTGATTTATAGCAACTGGTTACTATAAGCTGCGCCACAGCCCGGCCCCACAATGCATTGTGATATTTTGGTGCTAAATTCGTAAATACAGTAATTACTACATAGCATTAATGTGTAATGAACTACTTTTTCTGTCAAATTTGTTGTATAACATGATGTTTTGGTGCTTAATTTGTAAAGTCATAACTGTGATGAGTCATGGGCCATGTAGTCCCGTTCCTAGTGCTGTTGTGACAGATGAAGAGGAAAACTTGGGTTTTCCACCATTTCAGCCAGAAAAGGAACTATCCCAGCCAGAAATGGAGCCTTTGCACCTGCAGGAGGTTTGTCTTCCAGAAATCTGCCAAACAAGCCCTGAGTCGAAATCTCCCCCTTTTTCTCGCCGTAATTATTATCTCCAGCAAAAAGGAGTACAACAGGCTAATCGCAGGAGCTTGAGAATTGCAGCAAAGCATTCAGATGATTAAGCCTGCTTCCATGAGAAATTTTAGGGAGTCATACATCTGGACACAGAGATTGACTTTCGTTTCTGATTCCCCAGAGAAGTGTTCTCTGGTGGGAAAACGAGGCCTATTTAGGTTCCTTGCTCCCGAAGGAATCTTGCGGAGTCAATTCGTCAGCTACCGGAGCAGCGTGTGTGGACAGCTACTCCTGCTCTCAAGCCTTTGTTCCTGTTCCAAGCCTTCGTTCTCAGCCTTGTTTTCTCCCCGGATCTTGCCTTGTTTCCCGGACCTCGCCAAGTAATTACCACGGATCTTGTTCTTGCTCCTCGTTTCCTTGTTGCCTTGAATCAAGCTTTGTGTTCCAAGAATCAAGTTATTTCCTAGCCTTGCTCAAGTTCATGGACTAAAGGACCTTGTCATCTCCCCTCACTTGCTTGGCAAGTGAGTGTTTCGGTTATTGGATTACAACTTTGGACCTTAATATTTCATATTGGACATTGCTTCCTTGGACTAATTTTGACCTTTCCTGGAAGGTCTACTTCTGGACTATTTCCTATACTTGTTTTTATTAACTTTATATATTTCCTTAATAAAGATATTAGATAGATTCTGGCCTCTGTGTATGGTTATTGGTGCTCTGCAGCCTGGGTCGTGACAATAACCTATTTTTGATGTTTAATAGGCTTTTTCTTAATCTCTCCTTATTATCCAACATATTCGCTTATCCAACGTTCTGCCGGCCCGTTTATGTTGGATAAGTGAGACTCTACTGTACTGGAAAAAGTGGTCTGCCAGAGGATTTGTCAAGCATTTGAAGGGTGTCCTCCTGTCTGGATAAATGGAACATTGCCCACCTAATTTTCATTCCTCTCCCCAATACAATGCTGTTCTTTTATATGCTGTTTACATTGTATTGTTTTGGGCATGGCTCCATGTAAGCCGCCCCGAGTCCCCGTTGGGGAAATGGTGGCGGGGTATAAATAAAATTTTTATTATTATTATTATTATTATTATTATTATTATTATTATTATTATTATTATTATGATGATCAGAGGGTTATTTGCATCACTTTGATTGTGTAATTTAGGTACCAAACTAAGCCCAGAATCCTGTTGGCGTGTTACATCAACATCCCTACAACAGCAGTGGATGCAGAAGAAAAGAGAGCAAGTGCAGAGGCTGAAAAGGAAAGATGCTTTGGGAGAAATAAGCTACTCAGAATCATTGGATAATGACACGCATCCTGCTTCTGACATACGCATGCATGACTCATACTGTGTATAAGGAGCAAATCATTTGGCACAGAGGATTTTGATAACAGCAGCAGAAACAACAACATTAGAAATTGCAGGTGTACGTTGTGTGTTGCAATGAAGTGTTGCACCCAGTCGTTGGCCTGTGTTGCACAATGTTGCTGTTCCGTACTGGGTCTTCATCTCTGCAGGTGGATATTTCTGCTATGCTGAAAGTATGCTGGAGTGCAGCTGCTGTCTTAACCAAACTTGGGCCTTCCAGATGTTTTGGACTGCAACTCCCACCATTCCTAACAGCCTCAGGCCCTTTCCTTTTCAGCCTCGGCCGCTTAAGCGGCCGAGGCTGAAAAGGAAGGGGCCTGAGGCTGTTAGGAATGGTGGGAGTTGCAGTCCAAAACACCTGAATACAACTACATTGTATTCAAAGTGCTTCACATAGTTATTTTTCTTTTTGAAAAAGTTGTCCGAAGCCTGTGGTCCAGGACACATTCTTCAATCATCCACTCCATTGTTATTATGTAAAGAAACACAACAGAACACAAGGCAACAGCATGGGTCATGAGGTGTAATATCCTTCCTCCACCTTTTTGTGACATTACACAATCTTAACTATAAAAGAAACCAAAAAAAAGTTATGGTTACATCACAGCTGTAGTGCATTTAGATGGATTATTCATCAAAACGCAGACATGTACTTTTCATCTTAAGAACAGACAAGTACAGTAGAGTTTCACTTATCCGGCAGAAAGTTGGATAAGCGAATATGTTGGATAATAAGGAGGCATTAAGGAAAAGCCTATTAAACATCAAATTAGGTTATGATTTTACAAATGAAGCACCAAAACATCATGTTAGACAACAAATTTGGCAGAAAAAGTAGGTCTATACGCAGTAATGCTATGTAGTAATTACTGTATTTACAAATTTAGCACCAAAATATCACAATACATTGAAAACATTGACTACAAAAATGTGTTGGATAATCCAGAATGTTGGATAAGCGAGTGTTGGATAAGTGAGACTCTACTGTATCTCGATCTCTGAGGATGACCTGGGAAGGAGCATTGCAGCACACCAAAATACTTGGGAGTTACCCTGGATTGTGCTCTGACTTGTTAGAAGTACTGCTTCAATATCAAGCAAAAAATGGGTGCTATAAATAATATAATACAAAAGCTGATTGGCACAACCTGAGGATCAAAACCAGATATAGTAAAGACATCTGCTCTTGTGCTTTGCCAATCTGCTGTTGAATACGCATGCCCAGTGTGTAATACATCTCACCACATTAAAACAGTGGATGTGGCTCTTAATGAGACATGCCACATTATCATTGGATGTCTACACCCTACACCTGAGAAATTATACTGTTTAGCCAGTATTGCACCACCTGACATCCGTCGGGAAATAACAGCCTGTAATGAAAGGACCAAGGCATTAACATCTCCGACCCATCCTCTGTTCAGATATCAGACAGCATGTCAATGCCTTAAATCAAGAAATAGCTTTCTAAGACTCACTGGAACATCCAGGGGCGGCTCAAGTGGTAAGCAAACTATGCATTTGCGGAAGGTGCCATCCTTGAGGTTCATTCAGGTGCCGAGACTCCAGCTGCAAAAAGAGGGAGGGAAATGCTGCTTCTCCCTCTTTTTGCAAGAAAGGAGCCCGGCGCTTTGGGGATGTTGGGTTATCTAGCAATCATGCATGCATTTTCAATGTGGGATGGTTTATGTAGTTAGTTTTGCTTGTTGCTTAGTAACCTGAAGCCAAAGCTGCATTCCAGAGTTGATGGCACCATTTTGGGGTTTTCCATGTGATTTATTTTATTTATTTCTTTGCAGTATTTATATTCTGCCCTTCTCACCCCGAAGGGGACTCAGGGCGGATCACATTACCCATATAAGGCAAACATTCAATGCCTTTAACATAGAACAAAGACAAGACAAACATAGGCTCCGAGCTGGCCTCGAACTCATGACCTCTTGGTCAGAATAATTTGTTGCAGCTGGCTGGCTGCTCACCAGCCTGTGCCACAGCCCAGGCAATGTGGGAAATGAGAGTATACTTCCTGGAGACATATGCCTTTAGAATTTGGGACATAAAAGGGGAGACTTTCTTTTGTTCTTTCTCTCTTTGGCTCTTCATGCTCTTCCTGTCTCTTGATCCTGCCATGCCATGCTGATGTTACCTTACTTTGTTAAGAGATATGTAGTATCCTGAACTGTATTATTTTTGGAACTAAGATATTTTTACCTGTATGACCATCATCATACAAGATTGTGAGTAAACATATTTTTACTATTTTACTTTTGATGTCTCTGATGCTTATTTTATGCGCATGACTCTTTTAAAGGGAAAGGGAGGCTGGCTATTTTTGCCTTTTTTTCTCACCTCTGCTCACATAAACCCCTACCGTGTTTCCCCGAAAATAAGACAGTGTCTTATATTAATTTTTGCTCCTAAAGATGCGCTAGGTCTTATTTTCAGGGGATGTCTTATTTTTCCATGAAGAATTCACATTTATTGTTGAACAACAAAATGAACATTATATACTGTACAGTAGCCGTCATCACAAACCAGCATAACAAGACAAACTGTGAATTCTTGTAATTACCATTATTTCTATGTACAACACTCTATGGTATGTACATTTACCAATCCCGCATACTCTGGTGTTCTGTTCGGCGGGCATGCTTTCAAACAAAAACTTTGCTAGATCTTACTTTCAGGGAGGCCTTATATTTAGCAATTCAGCAAAACCTATACTAGGTCTTATTTTCTGGGGATGTCTTATTTTCGGGGAAACAGGGTAGTCTTCTGCGTTTTTGCTACTCTGCACCAATATCTAACCATATTGGTATCATAATCCTAACAGGTTATGAATATATTCCTAATAGGGGAGGAGCGAAACTGTGAGTGATTGGTTTGGAGGGTGCCAAAAATACTGCTTGCTTACACTTGAAAATTACCGGCTCTGAGAACATCCCAACAAGTGAAAGTCCAAAAGTGGCAGGTTAAAACCCACAAAGTGGAGTCCATGACATGCGAGTGTGGAGAAGAGCAAACCACACACCACTCACTACAATGCAACCTGAGCCCGGCCACATGCACAACGGAGGACCTTCTCACAGCAACACCAAAGGCACTCCAAGTGGCCAGCTTCTGGTCAAAGGAAATCTAGTATAATGCCAAGTTTTTAACTTTGTTTGTGTTTTTAAGTACATTATAACTGTATCCTCAATTCGTTTCTGATACGATAAATAAATTGTAGCGCAGTTATTTCCTCATTCCATTACACTTGCAATGTAACTTGCTGTTTCATCTTTCTGGGCATCTTTCAGGAAGGCTTTAGTTGTATATTCCTGCATGGTAGAATGGGTTTGGACTAGATGGCCCTTCCAACTCTGTGCCTATGATTCTGTTGTTCGAACTCAGTTGTGTCTCAGTTATTTTATAAAAGAATCAATTGCAACTTGTTGGCTGAAATTATACAATGGAGTCGCTTAGCATAAATCTCCATCTGTATTGTTATGCACAGATTGTGCTATTATGCAACCCTTGTGTTGAATGAAGCTTGCTCAATTGAACATGCTCTCAAAGATGCAACTGAGTGCAGAACTCATTCACATGCTTCTCTGCATGCTCAAGGGTCCTTCCGCATGATGCCTCTTCCACGTTCTTGAACTGAATGTGGATGTTCTCCATCAAGCAAAAAGGTCTGACTGCTTCTGTCATTGTTGCTCTTTGCCATGCAGTTGACTTTGACTTATGGTGACCCTTTACATGACAGAGTTTAAAGAGGTCAACAATAGTCTTGCAAACTCATCTGGGGCTTCCTTGACTGAATCAATCCACTGGCTCTACAGTCTTCCTCCTACGAATGTCTACTTTATCAAACATTATTTCTTCTCGATGAATAGCATCACCTTAGGACAGTGATGGCCAACCAATGACACGCGTGTCAGCACTGACACGCCTAGCCAGTTTTGCTGACACGCTGCCGCTTGCAGATTGATTGGATGACTAATGTCTTTTGTGGCCAAATTTGGTGTGATTTGGTCCAGTGGTTTTGTTGTTTACTTCATGGGAATTATGCACTTTACATTTATATATATATATATATATATATATATATATATATATATATATACTAGCTGTGCCCGGCCACGCGTTGCTGTGGCAAAGTATGGTGGTATGGGAGATAAAGTCTTGAGGAATTGGTGGTAGTTAAGGTAAAGGTAAAGGTTTTCCCCTGACTCTGGGGGTTGGTGCTCATCTCCATTTCTAAGCCGAAGAGCCAGCGTTGTCCGTAGACTCCTCCAAGGTCATGTGGCATGACTGCATGGAGCGGCGTTACCTTCCCGCCGGAGCAGTACCTATTGATGCACTCACATTTGCATGTTTTTGAACTTCTGGGTTGGCAGAAGCTGGGGCTAACAGTGGGGGCTCTCTTTGCTCCACCAATTCAAACCTGTGGCCTTCCGGTCCAGAAGTTCAGCAGCTCAGCGCTTTAACACGCTGCGCCATCAGGGGATATTATTTCCTAAAGGTTGTGAATATACAATATTTCTGATTGGTTTTTTTGTCTGTTGGAGGCAAAATGATTAGGATGTAATGGCTTGCAGCTTTAAAGCCTGGCTGTTTCCTCCCTGAGTGAATTTTTTGTTGGGAGGTGTTAGCTGGCCCTGATTGTTTCCTGTTTGGAATTCCCTTGTTTTCAGAGTGGTGTTGTTTGCGATATTTTATGTGCTTCTACTGTCTGTGGCCCTGAGAAAACAGAGGATTTGCCAGACTTTGATGATGGGAATACTTTGTTGGGAGGTGTTAGCTGGCCCTGATTGTTTCCTGTGTGGAATTCCCCTGTTTATTTACTGTCCTGGTTTTAGAGATTATATTGTTCTGCATTATTCTATCCCAGTAATTATTTCATATTAAAGTAGAATCTCACTTATCCAAGATTCGCTTATACAATGTTCTGGATTATCCAACGCAGTCTGCCTTTTCATAATCAATGTTTTTGTAGTCAGTGTTTTAAATTCATTGTGATATTTTTGTGGTAAATTTGTAAATACAGTACAGTAGAGTCTCACTTATACAACATAAACGGGCCAGCAGAACGTTGGATAAGCGAATATGTTGGATAATGAGGGATTAAGGATAAGCCTATTAAACATCAAATTAAGTTATGATTTCACAAATGAAGCACCAAAACATCATGTTAGACAACAAATTTGGCAGAAAAAGTGGTTCAATACACAGTAATGCTATGTAGTAATTACTGTATTTATGAATTTAGCACCAAAATATTAATGAAAGCATTGACTACAAAAATGCGTTGGATAATCCAGATCGTTGGATAAGTGAGTGTTGGATAAGTGAGACTCTACTGTAATTACTACATAGCATTACTGCGCATGGAACTACTTTTTCTGTCAAATTTGTTGTATAATATGATGTTTTGGTGCTTAATTTGTTTAATTGGCTTTTCCTGAATCCCTTCTTATTATCCAACATATTCACTTATCCTGCCGGCCTGTTTATGTTGGATAAGTGAGAGTCTACTGTATATTGATAACCTTATATTATCTGCTTAGAAGTGGATTATATGAGGCCCCTTCTTCACAGCTGTATAAAATGCGCACTGAAGTGGATTATATGGCAGTGTGGAGTCAGGATAATCCAGTGCAAAGCAGATAATATCTATATATATATAAAAGAGTGATGGCATCAGGGCAGCGGACAAAACAACAAAACTACAGGCCCCCCAACCTTGAAATTTGACAACACAACCCATCATCCACGGCTCTAGGTTGATACAACAAAAAGAAAAGAAAAATAAAGTCCTAATTAGAGGGAGAGGAATAATTGTTTTTATCCAATTGCTGCCAGTTTGAAGGCTAAGCTCCGCCCACTTGGTCTCCTAGCAACGTACTCAGCCCAGGGGACAGGCACAGTTAGGCCTCTTCCACAGATTATCATATTTTAACTGGATTATAAGGCCCTTCCACACAGCTATATAACCCATTTAGAATCTTATATTATCTGCTTTGAACTGGATTATCTTGAGTCCACACTGCCATATAATCCACTTCAGTGTGCATACTAAACATAAAGACAACCATACAACAATACCACCACTACCTCAACAATTTCTCACCAACACCACCAGACAACGCCACAGCAACGCGTGGCCGGGCACAGCTAGTGAGATTCTAAATGGGTAATATAGCTGTGTGGAAGGGCCTTGAGTCTACACTGCCATATAATCCAGTGCAAATTAGATAATCTGTGGAAGAAGCCTAAATTAAGCCTAAATCTGCCTGTCCCCTAACTGAACCCTGGCTGTCCCTTTGCTGACAGGCTGGTTGCTAAGCGACCAAGTGGGCAGAGATTAGCCCTCTAAACTGGCAGCAATTGGATAAAAAACAATTATTGCTCTCCCTCTAATTAGGACTTTATTTTTCTTTTCTTTTTGTTGTATCAACCTTGAGGCATGGATGATGGGTTGTGTTTGTCAAATTTTGAGGTTGGGGGGCCTGTACTTTTGTTGTTTTGTGAATTGCCGTGATGCCATCACTCTTTTATATATATATATATATATATATATATATATATATATATACACACACACACACACACATACACACACACACACACAGTAGAGTCTCACTAATCCAAGCCTCGCTAATCCAAGCCTCTGGATAATCCAAGCCATTTTTGTAGTCAATGTTTTCAATATATCATGATATTTTGGTGCTAAATTCGTAAATACAGTAATTACTACATAGCATTAATGTGTATTGAACTACTTTTTCTGTCCAATTTGTTGTATAACAGGATGTTTTGGTGCTTAATTTGTAAAATCATAACCTAATTTATGTTTAATAGGCTTTTCCTTAATCCCTCCTTATTATGCAAGTTATTCACTTATCCAAGCTTCTGCCAGCTTAGCTTGGATAAGTGAGACTCTACTGTATATGTATGTATGTATGTGTGTGTGTGTGTGTATATATATATATATATATATATTCTATTATTATTGTAGTATATTATTGTATTATTACTATTATATTATTATATTATTCATTATTCACGACTACATTGAAACTACAATAGAGAGAAATCAGCGTGGAAACTGCAAGAGGTACCATAGATTGTTGTACATGGAAATAATTGTAGTAAATAGTTCTTGATTTATTAAATACAGTTATATATTACAATTATATATTTTTGTTATCTGAACTATGGTGAAATTATGGTTTTTTTCTCGAAGTGACACACCACCCAAGTCATGCTAGGTTTTTTGGTGAATTTTGACACACCAAATGCAAAAGGTTGCCCATCATTGCCTTAGGATGTGCCCAAAGTACGACAGCTGCAGTTAAATCAGGCCCATCCACTGACTTTTTTAGCAGTTCCTAGCACCCAAATAACTCCCACAAAACCCCACATTTCAAATGTTCAGGTCTGATTTTCTCTGGGACCCATCTGTTTGTCCACAGTAACCTCAGAACTCTCCTCCAGCATCACATTTCCAATGCTTTGATGTATCTTCTGGTCAGCTTTACTTCTCTATAGAAACTGGAATTGGGAATACTTCGCTTCTGTTTGAGATTTTAAACTTGGGCAAGCTATTCAAAAGATTATGGGATTACAGGAACCTTATAACTGCAGAACCCATATCCATAGTTTCGCCTACATCTGCGCCCAGAAAATAATAATAACAACAACAACAACAACCTGCAAAGGTCGTGGAAAATGAACACGCAAAGATACTGTGGGACTTCCGAATCCAGACTGACAAAGTTCTGGAACACAACACACCAGACATCACAGTTGTGGGGGGGGAAAGGGTTGGATCATTGATGTTGCCATCCCAGGTGACAGTCGCATTGACTAAAAACAACAGGAAAAACTCAGCCGCTATCAGGACCTCAAGATCGAACTGCAAAGGCTCTGGCAGAAACCAGTGCAGGTGGTCCCGGTGGTGATGGGCACACTGGGTGCCGTGCCAAAAGATCTCAGCCGGTATTTGGAAACAACAGACATTGACAAAATTACTATCTGCCAACTGCAAAAGGCCACCCTACTGGGATCTGCGCACATCATCCGAAAATACATCACACAGTCCTAGACACTTGGGAAGTGTTTGACTTGTGGTTTTGTGATACGAAATCCAGCATATCTATCTTGTTTGCTGTGTCATACAATGTCGTTGTGTCAATAATAATAATAATAATAAAATAAAACTTTATTTATATACTGCCCTATCTCCTCAGGGGACTCAAAGCAGATCCAACATGATAAAAACAATACAGTACAGTACAATACACATAATAAAAACAGAACTATACAACAATTTAAAAATAATACAAGTAATAAACATAAATACACAACATACAGTCCAACAGTGAAAAATAAAACTCATAACAATACTCCATTTATGGGCCAGTTATAGTGACCCAGAGTCCAACGTTGGAATGGCCAACTATAAAGTGCTATTCAAGTCTTGTGCTACAGGAGGGCTTGGGGCCAGTAGCGGATAAAGTGCTGAAATCCAAGAGAAAGGATTTCTCTTGGCATTTGGTGGGTCCAGGGGCCACAATGGTGCAGCGAGTAAAACCATTGAGTTGCTGAACTTGTTGACCGGAAGGTTGGTGGTTCAAATATGTGGGACAGGGTGACCTCCAGCTTCTGCCAACCTAGTTTGAAAACATGCAAATGTGAGTAGATCAATAGGTACCGCTCCAGCAGGAAGGTAATGGCACTCCATGCAGTCATGCCGGCCACATGACCTAGGAGGCATCTATGGTCAATGCTGGCTCTTCGGCTTAGAAATGGAGATGAGCATCACCCCCCAGAGTTGCACATGACTAGACTTATGTCAGGGGAAAATCTTTACCCTTTACCTTGGTGGGGCCATCAGGCAATTCTTTAGGCTTCTTTGCCAGGGTTTCAATCCCTGCTTGGTCAATGGGAAACCTTGTCTAAACAAGTCTTGGGAATAAAATCATAGGAGAATCATCAATGGATGCATCCACACTGCAGAAGTAATAGAGACTGAAGCCACTTTAACTGCCGTGGTTCAATGCTGTGGAATCCTGGGAGTTGTAATTCTGTAATTTTGCATGTGAGTGCCTCGCCAAACCGGTTCCCAAACCACATTTATTGTACGTTGTAGGTGCATCCCAGGATCTGAGCCTGAGTTGTGCTTCCAAGGTTTGTGAACAAAGCAAATCCACCCATCTGCCAAAGCGCTCCATCACTGGGCAAAAAACTCTGGAAAATACAACCACACAACTATTGGTATCCCTGGCACGCCTTCCAGGTGGCTTGAAATCAACCCTGATCCCTTCAGTAAATAAAAGTCTTCCGGAGCATTTACCAATCGGAAGGCCGTGGCTGCAGCATCGGCGGAGTTTGGTACCCGTTGCTAGGAAATAGTGCGGGGCCGGTGATGCTCTGTTGCCGGGATGCTGTTGCTATGGAGAGGGAGGGAGCTGGATCCCCTGTTGCTAGGAGATTCCTGTTGTCAGGAGACAGGGAAGGTGGGGCTTGATGAAGCCTTCAAAGGTAGCAACAGGGTGGGCGACATTGCCCTTTTCTGGGGGTCCCCTTTGCCATTGGTCCAGGGCAAGTCGCCAAGGGATGGTTGCCATGCTTGGGGGGCCAAGGGGAAATTTGCCAGTCATCTCTTTATCTTTTCCCTCTCATCATCCCCTCCTGCTTTCCCAATAAAGAAAGGTACAGTCTTGAAAGCTTGAAAAATGGAAGGGATACCAACTTTTATGAATGATAAATGCACCAGGTTTTGGAAACCAAGCAAGTAGTTAAGGGTGTATCTACACAATATAATTAATGCAGTTTGAGACCACTGGGAGCAGCCATGGCCTTGGGAGCTGTAGTTTGGTGAGGTCCCAGGACTCTTTGGTAGAGAACACAGACCTTGTAAAACTTTAACTCCCAGGATTCCACAGCATTGAGCCACAGCAGTTTGAGTTGTGTCAAATTGCAATTAGTCTACTGTGTCCTTGGATGTGACTCTAACTGATATCAGATATTTGTTGCGTATTGTAGATGATGTTAAATGGAAGCTCTTACGTCTGCCTGTGAACCAAAGTCACCCTGCAGGGTTAACGATGTGCCACTCAGCTTTGTAGAACAAGTAACAGGAACTTTACTAACATCAAGGGATCAAACAGAGCAATGATATATACAGTAGTCTCTCTGATTGCTTACAGAGAACAGTAGGAATAAATAGTTCTCCAGCAATCAAAGAGCATTCCGAACCCCACCAACGATGTGTCAGTGTTTTTGTTGTTATAGTGTGAAATGTTATATCAATTGTTGTTGTTGGATTGTGTCTATGTGTTCCGGCAAGCTTTCCAGCAGCACAGGAGTTAATTACATGCCAGCCTCGATTGATTGCCTGCAGGGCCAATGGGTCAAGACTTCTGAACATTTGTCATGAACTGTAGAATGTTGGGAGGTTCCTGCTTGCACTGATAGCAGACTGGGCAAACTGAGAGGACGCACCATGCTTTGCCCTTGCTGAGGAAACATGTGTCCAGAGAGTTGGCATCTAGAGTTGTATATAGCTTGTGAATAAAAGTATAGTACTGCTGGGATCAGCAGATAATTTACGACCGAGGTGTCGTTTGTCAGTGCCACTTTGCCGATGCTTAAGTGGTCTGACTGGTGAGAAGAAGGTGAGACCTGACTCATAAATAAATCAGGGTGACAATTAATTCCCTGACACGATGGACCTGTCTTCGCTTGGCACACAGAACCTCCATGATGAACTGATCCTACAGGAGGTGTTTGAGGGGACTGACCCACCATGGTGGGAGATGTAGTTCGCCCTGCAGCCGGACAGCACACTAAACCCCACCGATGACGCATGGGGAGCAAACTTGCCACACATGCCCAACATGACAAACTTTAAGTACGGATGGAGTTTGAGAAGGTTAACTTGGCATGAGGTGTTGTAGTTCACCCACAACCTTATGCATCTTTTTAACGGGACCATTATTGGAACCATCGCCAGGTATGCAAGCTAGTATAAAAATAATTGCAGCTATTGATCTGTATCCATGGATTCTCCATCAATGGATTTAATGATCCTTTGAAGGCAACCGTAAGGCTGATGTGGCCCTCAATGCCAATAGGTTTGGCACACCTATATTATACGAGGGTTGAATGAAAAGTAATGCCTCCACCTTCATTACTTGGGTTTGGATGGGAATATTTTAACAAATCAAACACAGAAATAATCCTTAGAATGTGCTCTTAAACTACCACTATTCACTTCTCCACATAATCACCAGACAATTGGATACACTTCTGCCAAAGATGAACAAGTTTTCTGAAATCGTCACGGAAGGAGTTGACACTCTGTTTCTGCAACCAGCGTCTCACAGGACCCATCGTGCACAGATCTTCCAATAGCCAAGCAAAGCAATCATGTGACCCACACATTCTTGTGAAATGCCGATGATGCTTGAAATTTCTCTCTGAGTGATATGACGATCGTCCCGAATCAATCTGTCAACCTTTTGCTTGTGAAACTCAGTGGTTGCTGTCACAGGACATCCAACTCTTTGTTTGTCACGCAAGTCAGATGTTCCCACCTCAACATCTTTAAACTTACTCACCCAACGATGCACAGGACTCACATCAACACAATCACCATAAACAGCTTGCATTCTCTGAGGAATCTCCTTTGGGGTGACACCTTCTGCTGTCAAGAATTCAGTGACTGCATGTTGCTTGTTTAAGTTGCATTGACCGACCGTCTGTGTAGGGTTCCATACTTCACACTTTAACAACACAACAGTTCAATGCTAAGGCTTCCCCGTCTGCGCAGGGTCCCATACTTTGCACTTCAACAACACAACCGTTCAGTGCTAAGGCTTCCCCGTCTGCGCAGGGTCCCATACTTTGCACTTCAACAACACAACCGTTCAATGCTAAGGCTTCCCCGTCTGCGCAGGGTCCCATACTTTGCACTTCAACAACACAACCGTTCAGTGCTAAGGCTTCCCCATCTGCACAGGGTCCCATACTTTGCACTTCAACAACACAACCGTTCAATGCTAAGGCTTCCCCGTCTGCGCAGGGTTCCATACTTTGCACTTCAACAACACAACCGTTCAATGCTAAGGCTTCCCCGTCTGCGCAGGGTTCCATACTTTGCACTTCAACAACACAACCGTTCAATGCTAAGGCTTCCCCGTCTGCGCAGGGTTCCATACTTCACACTTTAACAACACAACCGTTCAGTGCTAAAGCTTCCCCATCTGCGCAGGGTTCCATACTTTGCACTTCAACAACACAACCGTTCAGTGCTAAGGCTTCCCCGTCTGCGCAGGGTTCCATACTTCACACTTTAACAACACAACCGTTCAGTGCTAAAGCTTCCCCATCTGCGCAGGGTCCCATACTTTGCACTTCAACAACCCAACCGTTCAATGCCAAGACTTCCTGCCAAATGGAACTGTAGAGGAAAGTCTACTGAACAAGCCAGGACCTGCCACAGACCAGGACTGCCATCGGTTGAGGAGTTACGGAGGTGGAGGCATTACTTTTCTTTCAACCCTCGTAGAAATGGAAGCCTTGGTGTCCAGTGGAGTATTGTCTTCTCCATTTGCTGCCTGGTTCAAGGAGATGCTCTTGTTTTGAAACCGGCTGTGCCACAATTCCGGCTGTTAGGAACTGTGGGAGTCGAAGTCCAAAACACCCGGAGGGCCAAAGTTAGCACATGCCGGCTGAAATGTCTTCTTCTGCACCACCATTAAAAGGCCCAGAAACCTCATCCAATTCTCTCTACGACGGCTTCTCTGGGGTCTTGTTGCCACCGTGACAAGGACAGTGGAAGGGGATCTAAAAGTTGGGGTGGGGAGGATTCCCATGGGGCACGGAGAGCCCTGGAGACAAGGATTTGGTCTCGCTCTGTCTCGTCTCCTGTCCTATGCCCATGCATCTCTCCCCCTCCTCTTCTCCTATAATACTATCAAAACAGCATCGGGATTAAGACTTGTGACTCACGTTGCGGGTTGCCCTGGCATTCACCCAGTCTGGCACCCCCTGCCAGGCAGGACCGCTGGTAATCGTTCGTAATCGGGCACAAACAAACAAACAAGGGAGCAGCTGCCCGGCTTAATCTGCCGATGGCCTTGCAGGGAAGTCTCTAAGGGGATTGGGTTCGGCTCATTGGGTTATTCCCAGCCGGGGTCTGGATACAGAAATAGCTTGGGGGGGCGGGGGGGGGGGGTCTTTGCAATTGCAAACCCCCTCCTTGGCTTGTTGGCTTTGTAGTCCTGAGTCAGTCGGAGGAAGGGACCACCATGTTGCCATGGAGACAGCATCCATCAGGGATGCTGGAGAAGATGCTGATGTCACTGGGATGCTCCTCGGTAAAGGCCAGGGAACGGAGGACGCTTTGGGTGAGGGTAACAATTTTCGAGAAGTATTATACACATACAGTAGAGTCTCATTTATCCAACATAAACGGGCCAGCAGAATGTTGCATGAGCGAATATGTTGGATAATAAGGAGGGATTAAGGAAAAGCCTATTAAACATCAAATTAGGTTATGATTTTACAAATTAAGCACCAAAACATCAGGTTATACAACAAATTTGGCAGAAAATGTAGTTCAATACAAAGTAATGCTATGTAGTAATTACTGTATTTACGAATTTACCATCAAAATATCACGATGTATTGAAAACATTGACTACAAAAATGCGTTGGATAATCCAGAATGTTGGATAAGCGAGTGTTGGATAAGTGAGACTCTACTGTACACACATACACAGATATACAGTAGACTCTCAGGTAACTGGAACTCTCAAGTAACCAGCAAAAAAGAAAAAGAAAGAGAGCCAGGTACTTAAGTTGATTGACAGCAGGCATTGTCCCCTGTTAATTGAGTTTCTGGGAAAGCTTTATTTGCCAGTGTGAGTTTCTGCCAGAGCCTGATCCCAGAAGGGCAGTTGGTTCTCGCAGAAGCAGAGGCAGCAGGAGGACATTTTTGCTCCCTGGCTTCAGGTAGGATTTGGCTAAAATTTGGCTAAGATTTTAAACTGAGTTTGGGCTTGGCTCCTGTGGTCAAAGTCTAACTGTTGTGTGACTGTTGTGTTGAAAGAGAGCCAGGTACTTAAGTTGATTGACAGCAGGCATTGTCCCCTGTTAATTGAGTTTCTGGGAAAGCTTTATTTGCCAGTGTGAGTTTCTGCCAGAGCCTGATCCCAGAAGGGCAGTTGGTTCTCGCAGAAGCAGAGGCAGCAGGAGGACATTTTTGCTCCCTGGCTTCAGGTAGGATTTGGCTAAAATTTGGCTAAGATTTTAAACTGAGTTTGGGCTTGGCTCCTGTGGTCAAAGTCTAACTGTTGTGTGACTGTTGTGTTGAAAGAGAGCCAGGTACTTAAGTTGATTGACAGCAGGCATTGTCCCCTGTTAATTGAGTTTCTGGGAAAGCTTTATTTGCCAGTGTGAGTTTCTGCCAGAGCCTGATCCCAGAAGGGCAGTTGGTTCTCGCAGAAGCAGAGGCAGCAGGAGGACATTTTTGCTCCCTGGCTTCAGGTAGGATTTGGCTAAAATTTGGCTAAGATTTTAAACTGAGTTTGGGCTTGGCTCCTGTGGTCAAAGTCTAACTGTTGTGTGACTGTTGTGTTGAAAGAGAGCCAGGTACTTAAGTTGATTGACAGCAGGCATTGTCCCCTGTTAATTGAGTTTCTGGGAAAGCTTTATTTGCCAGTGTGAGTTTCTGCCAGAGCCTGATCCCAGAAGGGCAGTTGGTTCTCGCAGAAGCAGAGGCAACAGTAGGACATTTTTGCTCCCTGGCTTCAGGTAGGATTTGGCTAAAATTTGGCTAAGATTTTAAACTGAGTTTGGGCTTGGCTCCTGTGGTCAAAGTCTAACTGTTGTGTGACTGTTGTGTTGAAAGAGAGCCAGGTACTTAAGTTGATTGACAGCAGGCATTGTCCCCTGTTAATTGAGTTTCTGGGAAAGCTTTATTTGCCAGTGTGAGTTTCTGCCAGAGCCTGATCCCAGAAGGGCAGTTGGTTCTCGCAGAAGCAGAGGCAGCAGGAGGACATTTTTGCTCCCTGGCTTCAGGTAGGATTTGGCTAAAATTTGGCTAAGATTTTAAACTGAGTTTGGGCTTGGCTCCTGTGGTCAAAGTCTAACTGTTGTGTGACTGTTGTGTTGAAAGAGAGCCAGGTACTTAAGTTGATTGACAGCAGGCATTGTCCCCTGTTAATTGAGTTTCTGGGAAAGCTTTATTTGCCAGTGTGAGTTTCTGCCAGAGCCTGATCCCAGAAGGGCAGTTGGTTCTCGCAGAAGCAGAGGCAGCAGGAGGACATTTTTGCTCCCTGGCTTCAGGTAGGATTTGGCTAAAATTTGGCTAAGATTTTAAACTGAGTTTGGGCTTGGCTCCTGTGGTCAAAGTCTAACTGTTGTGTGACTGTTGTGTTGAAAGAGAGCCAGGTACTTAAGTTGATTGACAGCAGGCATTGTCCCCTGTTAATTGAGTTTCTGGGAAAGCTTTATTTGCCAGTGTGAGTTTCTGCCAGAGCCTGATCCCAGAAGGGCAGTTGGTTCTCGCAGAAGCAGAGGCAGCAGGAGGACATTTTTGCTCCCTGGCTTCAGGTAGGATTTGGCTAAAATTTGGCTAAGATTTTAAACTGAGTTTGGGCTTGGCTCCTGTGGTCAAAGTCTAACTGTTGTGTGACTGTTGTGTTGAAAGAGAGCCAGGTACTTAAGTTGATTGACAGCAGGCATTGTCCCCTGTTAATTGAGTTTCTGGGAAAGCTTTATTTGCCAGTGTGAGTTTCTGCCAGAGCCTGATCCCAGAAGGGCAGTTGGTTCTCGCAGAAGCAGAGGCAGCAGGAGGACATTTTTGCTCCCTGGCTTCAGGTAGGATTTGGCTAAAATTTGGCTAAGATTTTAAACTGAGTTTGGGCTTGGCTCCTGTGGTCAAAGTCTAACTGTTGTGTGACTGTTGTGTTGAAAGAGAGCCAGGTACTTAAGTTGATTGACAGCAGGCATTGTCCCCTGTTAATTGAGTTTCTGGGAAAGCTTTATTTGCCAGTGTGAGTTTCTGCCAGAGCCTGATCCCAGAAGGGCAGTTGGTTCTCGCAGAAGCAGAGGCAGCAGGAGGACATTTTTGCTCCCTGGCTTCAGGTAGGATTTGGCTAAAATTTGGCTAAGATTTTAAACTGAGTTTGGGCTTGGCTCCTGTGGTCAAAGTCTAACTGTTGTGTGACTGTTGTGTTGAAAGAGAGCCAGGTACTTAAGTTGATTGACAGCAGGCATTGTCCCCTGTTAATTGAGTTTCTGGGAAAACTATCCTTTGCAGTACATACAGGAAACAAAGCAACATAAACAAATACACAAAGACGTGGTTTGTTGCAGTCTGCACATAAAGTGCGTGCATATTACTTAACTGTACAAAGATCCCACTTGGCCACCACGCTCACCAAGAGATGCAACAAAAGCAAAACATTCCCATCACATGCACCAGCTGTCGCATGTTCCGCTTTATCACACAAAAACTAGACAACTACATCTGCTCCAAATGCAAACAGATGACTCTGATGGAGCAGAGGATCCAACAGCTCGAGCACCGTATTAAGACCCTTAAGGACATTCAGGCACTCGAGCTCTTCTTGGACACTGCACAACACGCTGCTGTAGATCAGCAGCCTGCATCACACCAACACCACCAAGACCATGATCAGGAACCTTATGGGGAGATCAACTCAAAGGTAGACAACCCTCAGGCTTGGAAGGAGGTCACCCATAGAAGGAGACGCAGGACCAGGCAGCCTCCACAGAACTCCTCTGCTCAGCTGCATTTACACAACAGATTTGAAATTCTTACATCATTAACATACAATCAGGAAACACATCTTGTGGAGGACCACAGTTTCTTAGATACCACTCAGTGGACCATCCTGGATCAATGCGCAGGGGATAGCCCTGACAGGGACAGTGCATCACCACAGTCACACTTATGTAATCATGCAAATGCTCCATCCCCAATCATAGACCAGGAGCAACAGGAACATCCTTGGGAGAGTAATGGGCTCTCGGATGTATCTCAATGGATTGTCATTGATGAATGCACTGGGGATGTTGAGGAGGAGGACAGCACTTTACACCTACATGATTCACTTCAACAGGAACACTCTTCAGGGGACATACACACTGTCTTGCACAAAAGGGACCCTGTCAATCCTCAAAGGAAACAGGTCTTGGTAGTAGGTGACTCCCTCCTTAGAGGAACGGAAGCCATCATTTCCAGACCGGATGGGATGGCTCGAGAAACATGCTGCCTCCCGGGGGCAAAAATACACCATATCACTCAGAGGCTCAGCAGGCTCCTAAAGCCCCATCACCCTCCCCACCTTATGTTGATTCATGTAGGTACCAATGACACCGCTAGGCATACTTTTCAAAAGATCACAAATGATTTTCGAGCTCTGGGAACAAAGCTAAAACTGTATAATGTACATGTGATCTTTTCATCCCTCCTCCCTGTTGTAGGACATGGCTCTACAAGGGCCGGAAAAATAGTACAGGTCAATAACTGGCTCAGAAAATGGTGTCAAGAGGAGCATTTTGGCTTCCTTGACCATGGTCTACTCTTCCAAGAGGATGGACTACTGGCAAGCGATGGGGTGCATCTCACACAAGTAGGAAAACATATTTTTGCACACAGACTCACAAACCTCATCAGGCGCACTTTAAACTAAATCCACTGGGGGAGGGGAACAACAGCCTGGCGAACACTATATTACCCACGACCACAGGGAACCGCCGAAAGGCTAAACGGAGGGCTGCACAAACACAGCAAGGACCAAGTACAGAGAGCACAATAATCCCAAATAAACAGTTCGAGGGGAGGTCACAGGGGCTTACATGTCTTTACACTAATGCTCGGAGCATGGGAAATAAGCAAGATGAACTCCAACTCCTAGCACAGCACCACACATACGATGTCATAGGCATCACTGAAACCTGGTGGGATGACTCCCATCACTGGAATTTAACCATTGAGGGCTATAACCTCTTTCACAGAAATAGAACAAAGGGGAGAGGAGGGGGAGTAGCTTTATATGTCAAAAACAGTTACATTGCAGAAGAAATGCAAGACTGTAATCCGGGAAACCAGCTTGAAAGCATCTGGATAAGAATCAAGGGAACCGGGACTCAAAAAGATCTTGTCGTGGGTGTCTACTACAGACCTCCGAGTCAGGATGAAGGACTTGATGAAGCCTTCTGTCAACAGCTGACCAAACAGGCACAAAGAAGAGATATAGTAGTCATGGGCGATTTCAATTATCCCGATATCTGCTGGAAAACAAACTCAGCCAAGAGTACAAAGTCCAACAAATTCCTCACTTGCCTTGCAGATAATTTTATGGTCCAGAAGGTAGAAGAGGCAACAAGGGGATCAGCAACTCTTGATCTAATCTTAACAAATGTGGAAGACCTGATCAATACAGTTGAAGTGGTTGGATCCTTAGGGGCAAGTGACCATGTGCTCCTGCAGTTTGCAATACAAAGGAATGCTGAAACTAAGACAAGTCAAACACGCATTCTGGACTTTAAGAGAGCTGACTTCCAAAAAATGAAGGAATTACTGAGCGGCATTCCATGGACGCCGATATTAAAAAACAAGGGAGTTAAGGATGGATGGGAGTTTTTCAAAAATGAAATACTCAAGGCGCAAATGCAAACGGTGCCAACAAAGAAGAAAAATAAGACAAGTGCAAAGAAGCCAGAATGGATGTCCAAAGAACTTCTAACTGAGCTAAAGCTCAAAAGTGACATGCACAAGAAGTGGAAAAGGGGAGAAATCACCAAAGAAGAATTCAAACGTATAGCCAACTCCTGTAGGGAAAAGGTTCGCAAGGCTAAAGCGCAAAATGAGCTCAGGCTTGCCAGGGACATAAAAAACAACAAAAAAGGTTTTTTTGCTTACGTTGGTAGAAAAAGGAAGAAAAAGGAGGCAATAGGGCCACTGCAAGGAGAAGATGGGGTGATGGTGACAGGGGATAGGGAAAAGGCAGAACTGCTTAATGCCTTCTTTGCCTCGGTCTTCTCACAAAAAGAAAGCCATCTTCAACCTCAGCAACATGGAATGGACGAAGGATTGGGGGAAATCCAACCCCAAATAGGGAAACAAGTTGTCCAGGAACACCTGGCCACTCTAAACGAATTCAAGTCGCCAGGGCCAGATCAGCTACATCCAAGAGTATTGAAGGAACTAGCGGAAGTTATTTCAGAACCACTGGCAATCATCTTCGAGAGTTCTTGGAGAACAGGAGATGTCCCAGCAGATTGGAGGAGGGCGAATGTGGTCCCTATCTTCAAGAAGGGAAAAAAGAACGACCCAAACAATTACCGTCCGGTCAGCCTCACATCAATACCAGGCAAGATTCTGGAAAAGATCATTAAGGAAGTGGTCTGCAAACACTTAGAAACAAATGCGGTCATTGCTAATAGTCAACACGGATTTACCAAAAACAAGTCATGCCAGACTAATCTGATCTCTTTTTTCGATAGAGTTACGAGTTGGGTCGATACAGGGAATGCCGTGGATGTAGCATATCTAGATTTCAGTAAGGCCTTCGACAAAGTCCCCCACGACCTTCTGGCAAACAAACTAGTAAAATGTGGGCTAGACAAAACTACGGTTAGGTGGATCTGTAATTGGCTAAGCGAACGAACCCAAAGGGTGCTCACCAATGCGTCGTCTTCATCATGGAAAGAAGTGACAAGTGGAGTGCCGCAGGGCTCCGTCCTGGGCCCGGTTCTGTTCAACATCTTTATTAACGACTTAGACGAAGGGTTAGAAGGCACGATCATCAAGTTTGCAGATGACACCAAACTCGGAGGGATAGCTAACACTCCAGAAGACAGGAGCAGAATTCAAAACGATCTTGACAGACTAGAGAGATGGGCCGAAACTAACAAAATGAAGTTCAACAGGAACAAATGCAAGATACTTCACTTCGGCAGAAAAAATGGAAATCAAAGATACAGAATGGGGGACGCCTGGCTTGACAGCAGTGTGTGCGAAAAAGATCTTGGAGTCCTCGTGGACAACAAGTTAAACATGAGCCTACAATGTGATGCGGCAGCTAAAAAAGCCAATGGGATTTTGGCCTGCATCAATAGGGGAATAACGTCTAGATCCAGGGAAGTCATGCTCCCCCTCTATTCTGCCTTGGTCAGACCACACCTGGAATACTGTGTCCAGTTTTGGGCACCGCAGATGAAGGGAGATGCTGACAAGCTAGAAAGCGTCCAGAGGAGGGCGACTAAAATGATTAAGGGTCTGGAGAACGAGCCCTATGAGGAGAGGCTTAAAGAGCTGGGCATGTTTAGCCTGCAGAAGAGAAGGCTGAGAGGAGACATGATAGCCATGTACAAATATGTGAGGGGAAGTCATAGGGAGGAGGGAGCAAGCTTATTTTCTGCTGCCCTGCAGACTAGGACACGGAACAATGGCTTCAAACTACAGGAAAGAAAGGAGATTCCACCTGAACATCAGGAAGAACTTCCTCACTGTGAGGGCTGTTCGGCAGTGGAACTCTCTCCCCCGGAATGTGGTGGAGGCTCCTTCTTTGGAAGCTTTTAAGCAGAGGCTGGATGGCCATCTGTCGGGGGTGCTTTGAATGCGATTTCCTGCTTCTTAGCGGGGGGTTGGACTGGATGGCCCTTGAGGTCTCTTCCAACTCTACTATTCTATGATTCTATGATTCTATGATTCATGCTGCATTAATTCACAAAACTGTTTTTTATAATACAGTAAAACGATGGCTCCATCTGCACAGCCATATAATGCGGTTTAACTGCATTGAACTGCATTGTAAGGCAGTGTAAACTCATATAATCCAGTTCAATGCAGTTAATCCGCTTTATATGGCAGTATAACATCATATCATCCAGTTCAATAATTGTATTATATGGCAGTGTAAACTCATATAATCCAGTTCAATGCATTTGAACTACATTATAGAGCAGTGTAAACTCATATTATTCAATTCAATGCTTTACAACTGCATTATATGGCTGTGTAAACTCATATAATTTGGTTCAATGCAGTTAAACTACACTATAGGGCAGTGTAAACTCATATTACCCAGTTCAATGCAGTTAAACTGCTTTTTAAGGCAATGTAAACTCATACCATCCAGTTCAATGCAGTTAAACTGCTTTATATGACAATGTAAACTCACATAATCCAGTTCAATGCAGTTAAACTGCTTTATATGGCAGTGTAAACTCATATCATCCAGTTCAGTGCAGTTAAACTGCTTTATATGGCAGTGTAAACTCATATCATCCAGTTCAGTGCAGTTAAACTGCTTTTTAAGGCAATGTAAACTTATACCATCCAGTTCAATGCAGTTAAACTGCTTTATATAACAATGTAAACTCACATAATCCAGTTCAATGCAGTTAAACTGCTTTATATGGCAGTGTAAACTCATATCATCCAGTTCAGTGCAGTTAAACTGCTTTTTAAGGCAATGTAAACTCATACCATCCAGTTCAATGCAGTTAAACTGCTTTATATGACAATGTAAACACACATAATCCAGTTCAATGCAGTTAAACTGCTTTATATGGCAGTGCAAACTCATATCATCCAGTTCAGTGCAGTTAAACTGCTTTTTAAGGCAATGTAAACTTATACCATCCAGTTCAATGCAGTTAAACTGCTTTATATGACAATGTAAACTCACATAATCCAGTTCAATGCAGTTAAGCTGCTTTATATGGCAGTGTAAACTCATATCATCCAGTTCAGTGCAGTTAAACTGTTTGATAAGGCAATGTAAACTCACATAATCCAGTTCAATGTAGTTAAACTGCTTTATATGACAATGTAAACTTATACCATCCAGTTCAATGCAGTTAATCTGCTTGATAAGGCAATGTAAACTCACATAATCCAGTTCAATGTAGTTAAACTGCTTTATATGACAATGTAAACTCATACCATCCAGTTCAATGCAGTTAAACTGCTTTACATGGCAATGTAAACTCATATAATCCAGTTCAATGTAGTATAAGGCAATGTAAACTCATATAATCCAGTTCAATGCAGTTGAATTGCTTTGTAAGGCAATGTAAACTCACACAATCCAGTTCAATGCAGTTAAACTGCTTTATATGGCAATGTAAACTCATATAATCCAGTTCAATGCAGTTTAACTGCCTTACATGGCAATGTAAACTCATATCATCCAGTTCAATGCAATTGAACTGCTTTATATGACCGTGTAAACTCATATATGTAATTCCAATTCCATGCAGTTAAATTCCAACATATAGGAGTTTCGATGACGCCTCGGTTACATTGTTACATTGGTCATTATTTGCATTTAATTACTGTATTTCAGTATTAACATCATGTCAATACAGAGTTTATGCAACTGCTGTGGCAGCAGAAAGGGGGCACAATGCCCTGTAATGCATTATGTCATCAGAATAGACTCATATATATGTCATATATGTCATCAATATAGACTCAGTGTAACTGCATTTTATAAGTCTGTCCTGATCATATAATGTAGCTTCAAACTGTATTCTATGGCAGTGTAGATAGGGCCTTGGAGTCTACTGTTTACATCTATGTTTGTATTATAATCTAGGAGCTGTATATCTGTATGTATGTATGTATGCATATATTTATAATCTTGGAGCTGGAACATCAAGCTTTGGGAGTTCTCTCCTTTCCAGATTTTCCCCCCTAAAACTGTCATCCATTGAATAGGAATTACAAAATACTGCTGTGACTATGATTCCCTTTCATCTCTTACAGTGATGATAATCGAGGCAGGAAGATTAAATAAACCCATGCTATCTGTATTTTTTTTAAAAATCCTTCCTCACCTGGAATGTTTGCACTTCAGTGGCAATAATGAGAAGTGTTAGAAATCAAGGGTATTTGTTTTCTTGATTGCTACCTTGTTTTTTTCCTAAACATAGCAGTACACGTTTGATTTAGTTTTAACAGGAGTTGGAGCATGGGAAAATAATCAGGGATAATGTAAATGTTAACTAATTTATTTTAGAATGAGCTTTATAGTGGATTCCAATCCAGTTCTTCACAGATTGTGGACCTAGAATACAAGCTTCACACAGGGTCGCATTACTTTGTGTGTTAGATCAAAATATAATAAATATCTGCTAATTGTAAGTGGGACAGAAACCTTCAACAATTTCAACAGCGTACTACTCTCGCTTTACCCTTCTTTTCCTTTATTTATACTATTTTTTATATTAGCATTTCATTATGCGGTTGATTAGGATGGTGGGCTTTTTTCAAGATGAGCATCATTTATCAGAAATTCAAAAACCGTCCAGATAGGTAGCTAAGATAGTGATGACTTTGCGTTCTGATTGTTATGTCATTGCAGTTCTGCTGAATCCATGCATTTGGGGCCAAAAATGCCAAGTTTCCAAAGGATCAGATAATGCAGAGATAGACTGAAGGCAAAATCAGAGGTTTATTCTCATTGGCCAGAGACAATGTCTGCATAGACAGTACTCTAAAAAACTGACATAATGCAATTGAGAATACAGAATACATTTATTGTATTTTGACAGCTGGGGTATTATCTACTCTTTTAATTTTGGTCTCATCTTCACATTAAAAGAATTAACCTGAAGGAAGACATTGAATCTGCTGGTTGAGTTCAGAACAAGCAGGAGGGCTGGAGATAGAGAGGAACTGCATTTGACCTCATATTTGGCAGAGGTATTTTTGTTTGCTTTATTGTTGTCAATGTGTGCCTTCGAGTCATTTCCGACCTGTGGCAAACCTATTGCAAGGTTTTTTGGCAAGATGTGTTCAGCAGAGGTTTGCCATTGCCTTCCTCTGAGAATTCAAGTATGTTGAGCCCAAGAATGTCCTTGACATACCAGATGCTAAAACACCTATAACCGAGGCTCCCTAAGCCTCCTCTCAGAAGGGATTAGTTTGCAAACCTTTGGCCCTTTTGGTGGCGCTTCTGTGGATACCTTCAATCTTGTCCAGAGGTGGTTCAACCGCGAGGCGAACCAGGCACCCTCAGAGGTTGTGAGGTCTGTTGGAAACTAAGTAAGTGGGATTTATATATCTGTGGAAAGTCCAGGGTGGGAGAAAGAGCTCTTGTCTGTTTGGGGCTAGTGTGGATGTTACAATTGGCCAGCTTGATTAGCATTTAATTGCCTTGCAGATTCAAAGCCTGGCTGCTTCCTCCCTGGTTGGGAGGTGTTAGCTGGCCCTGATTGTTTCCTGCCTGGAATTCCCCTGTTTTCAGAGTGTTGTTCTTTATTTAGGCTTTTCCTTAATCCCTCCTTATTATTTATTTATTTATTTATTTACAGTATTTATATTCAACAGTATTTATAATATCCAACATTTTCGCTTATCTAACGTTTTTATTTTTCAGTGATTGGTTTGGGAGGGGGACGCCAAAATTGTGTTCGCCTACACTTGAAAATTACCTTGGTCCGGCCCTGCTCTTGTCCATCTCCTTCTAGAATTGCTTTGCTCACAACTAGACACTGTTTTATTCCAGGTGAGATCTGCCCAACACAGGATAGAGACTATGACTTCACTTGACTAGAACACTAGACTTCTATTGATGAATCACATTGGCGCCTAACACTTGATTCATGTTCAGTTTGTGGTCTATCTACTAAGACTCCAAGATCACATGGACTGTTTCCAAGCCAGGCGTCACCCATCCTATATCTGTGCATTTCATTTTTATTGCTAAAAATGTCATCCTGTACATTTTTTTCCCAGTTAAGATTCATTTTGTTACTTTTGGCCCAGCTTTCTAATATGTTAAGGCCATTTTGGGATTCTGATCCTGTCCTCTGGGGTAGAATCATAGAATCATAGAGCTGGAAAAGACCTCAGGAGCCATAACTCTGTCATGCAAAGGGAGCACAATCAGAGGACCATGCAGTCTGTTTCAAAACGTCCAAAGAAAGAGTCTCCACTGGACTCCAAGGCAGAGAGTTCCACTGTTGAACAGCTGTTATGGACAGGTTTTTCCTAATGTTCAGGTCCTGTCATTTGAACCAATGGCTCCATTGAGTCCTAGTCTCCAGGGCAGCAATTTGGTGCCATTTGCAAAAGTGATCAGCATGCTTCCTATTCCATTCATCAATGATAAAGATGTTAGAAATGGTAGTGTTTCTAATCATGGAGAAAATACTGTTTGATGAACATGTGGCATATTGATAGCACCTGGGTAATGACTGTGCATGTCATGAGGCAACACCTAAGGGTGTGGTAATGGATGAGTCATAACCATGTGAAGGTTATTGTCCCTTACTGATGACTTATCAGAAGATGGCAATATAACAGGCATGGGCAAACTTTGGCTCTCCAGGTGTTTTGGACTTCAACTCACACAATTCCTAACAGCCTACCGGCTGTTGTGAGAGTTGAAGTCCAAAAACACCTGGAGGGCCAAAGTTTGCCCATGCCTGCTATATAAGGAAGATGAAAGAATCCATCTTTCTCTCTCCTGTGTGACTCAGTGAGAATCTATGTTGTGACTATCTGATGACTCTGATTATTTGAATGTAAAAGGAATTAGGATCTGCGAAGCTTGTTTGTACATTTGGATATATTGCAAGATTAAAGCTTCCGGATGTTTTGGATGAAAACCTGAATCTGTGTGTTTACTATGCAGTGTGTAGATAAGGTCAGATACTGGCAGTTGGACTCTGCTGATAGATGGGCTGGAGCATGTTTGTCCTGAGAAAAGATTCTGCTGTATCTTGTTTGCTTCTGGAACACTTGCTATCCAGCTTGCAGCGGTTCGGGGAGGTCATGATTTGGAAACCATAAATCACTTCACTGTCAGCATCCTGAGACAAAAGATGCTGACAGAACACTGTGGTCCATTGCTATCAAGCAGCTCTGACATTTGGGAAGTTCTTCCTTTTATTCATGTCTTTTTCTAGAATTTATTTTATTTATTTAAAGTATTTATATTCTGCTCTTCTCACCCCGAAGGAGACTCAGGGCAGGTCACAAAACATATATATGTGGCAAACATTCAATGCCATTTTTATACACTAACAAGATAGACAATTGGAACATAGATAGGGGTATATAGGCTTTTCCCATCTTTGGCTTCTTAGAGGTTTGTGCTTGGTTCTGGCCACAGAGGAGTGCTGTCGCTCCATCTCCCTGCTGAAAAGCTTTGTTCATAACTTCCTCCTTTTGATCGAACCGCCAGTGTTTTCCTGGCATTTCTTTATGGGTGCCTTAATACCTCCCCACTTTTAAGTGGTTGTAGTTCAGCCTGTGATACTTGTGATTGTGTCTGATGTCAATGGAGATGTTGGGGTTTCTGCACCTGTGTCTGATGGTAATGGGAATGATGGTTTTCCTGACAGGCTGGGCTTTGAGAGGCCTGAGGTTTCTCTCAGCGTATGGATGCTGAAGGCCAAATTCCTGAGAGACTTTCCCTGAGAATCGGTCTTCTGAGGGTGATTTGTCAGGTGCAGAATTTAATGAGCTTGAAGATAGAAGACAAGACCTTTATAAACAAAGGGAGAGTTCACAGATCCATCAAAGGTCAGCTCGTCTCCAGGAGAAAGGGGAAAATAAATCTTTATCTGGTGGGAAAGTGAATCAGAATGTGTACTTTTCATTGCATAAGACAGGAAGCACTTTATAAGAGACAAGGGAATGTTTTACCTCAGTGTGGTCAATGTTGAATTTTCATGACAGTCTTGCTTTCAAGTGGATGTCTAGTTTCACTTTTGCCAAGTTCCTGTTCTGAGTATTGGGATCTTATGCTGCCTTGTTCTTGTGGATTTTGCAACCTTGTTACTTGTGTTTTGTTCTTGTACCTGGAAATTCATGGACTAAGTGTTACCTATGGAAGTTACCTATTTGGACTATACTGTTTGCTTCATTTTTATCACTTGGCTTTCATATATTCTTCAATAAACTGCTTGGTGATGATACTCAACTAGTGTGGTGTCTAAGGTCAGAGGGGTTCATGTTCTGGAATGTAACAGCGGTCCCTATTTAACTACACACATTTTGCTTTTGAACCACTAGGTAGGAGGAAATTGGGCTACATGTCAGGACCCTGACCCGGGCTTCGAACTGTCAACCTCTCCATTGACAAGAGTTATTGCAGCTGGTGGTTTACCATATATACTCGAGTATATACCTGAATATAAGCCAAGGCATCTAATTTTACCACTAAAAACTTATTGACCCGAGTATAAAATAAGGGTGGGAAATTAAGCAGTTACTGGTAAATTTTAAAATAAAAATAGATACCAATAAATTACATGAATCAAGGCATCAATAGGTTATATAATGTATATATATGGATACAGATATACAGGTACATTTATCTATATGTATATAGGATTTGCAAGGACCTGCAAACCTATGAGGGGAAAATTCATATATAAAATTAATGTATATAGGTAGAAAGAGATATATAAGTACATAGAGATTGCAAATGCATGCAGGGGGTTAATGCCTATACATCTGTAGGAGAAATTAACAAATATTTCAGGGGGAAATGCTTTTATAAGATTAATGGATATGTTTTTCTTCTTCCTGACTTGCAAGGGCATATTTCCCTTTTCAAAACATTCCCTTGTTTAAGAAGGAGGGAGGCTTTGGAAAAGAAAACACACTGATAATGAAGGGTAAGAGAGAAATATATCATATATTGCAAGCAATGGCCTCCAGGTTCTGTTGCCTGGCCTTGACTTTGACCCCATTATAAGCCAAGGGAGGCTTTTTTAGCTCAAAAAAAAAGGCTGAAAAACACAGCTTATCTTCAAGTATATACGATAATTTGCTGTGCTAAAACCCAGCCCTAGTTGGGGCCCGGGCTGTGGCACAGGCTGTTGAGCAAACAGCTGCAGCCAGCTCCAATAAATCACTCTGACCAAGAGGTCATGAGTTTGAGGCCAGCTCGGAGCCCCGCGTTTGTCTTGTCTTTGTTCTATGTTAAGGCATTGAATGTTTGCCTTATATGTGTAATGTGATCCGCCCTGAGTCCCCTTCGGGGTGAGAAGGGCGGAATATAAATACTGTAAATAAATACATAAATAAATAATAGTTGTCTGCTTCTGATCTTGGTTGGGTCTTCAACTTGGGCTGTGGTGCAGGCTGGTTAGCAGCCAGCTGCAATAAATCACTCTGACCAAGAGGTCATGAGTTTGAGGCCAGCCCGTGTCGGGGTGAGCACCCAACAATTAAAAATAAAATATACCCCTGCTCGTTGCTGACCTAAGCAACCTGAAAGATAGTTGCATCTATCAAGTAGGAAATTTAGGTAGCACTTATATGTGGGGAGGCTAATTTATGACACCATAAAAATCATCCAGCCGCCGTTGGAATGAGGAAGTTGCCGTCGCAGTGGATGATGAAGCAGCTGCTCCCCGTGGCCGGAATCAAGCATACCCTCAGGAAGCTGGAGATGGTTTAAATTGCCTCTGTGTCTGTCTCTGTTCTGTTCTATGGCACTGAATGTTTGCCTTATACGTGTACAATGTGATCCACCCTGAGTCCCCTTTGGGGTGAGAAGGGTGGAATATAAATACTGTAAATAAATAATAAATAAATGCCAAAAGGATGAAGACCCTCAGCTTTTTGGAAAGAAGGCCAGAGGCGAACGGAATGGACGTCAATAAAGACACAGAAGGCAGGGAGATCCAGACCAAGAACACACTTTATTCCAAGATTACAACCACCATTTCACCATTTCCCGAGCTAGTCACATAACCACATAGATGGATCACGTGCCATTAACTTTTTTCCCCCCCCTACAATCCTACTTTCTTCCAAGACCACAGTCACCACTAAACACAACATTTACCAAGAAGGAAACCCACAGCTTAGAGCACCGTTTTGCAGGCAGACCGTGTTTATTAGTACCGTATCCTCATTATTATTATTATTATTACTACTACTAATCATTATTAGTCCTTTCACCATTCTGGTTGCTGCTGTTGGCACCTGCGGAGAAAACTGTCAAGCGTTGGGAGAGGTTTAAGAAGAAAAAAAAGGGGCTGAGAAAACCCCTTGCTGGAGTTTTTTGTACCTGAGAAAGAGTTTTATTTTCTTATTTTTTATTATTCAAAAAATTATTATTATTATTATTATGAATATTATATATCTATATATATTTTAAAATTTTCCAACAAGTCACACACACCCACGCACGCACGGTAAACCAAAAAAGTACAGGCGGCAGGAACGCGAAGGAAAAGGTTATTCACAGCAGAGATTTTTGTTTTTCAAAACAGAAAAGGGACGGAAGAGAGACGGACGCTCCAGACATCTCTAATGCACTAAACGTCGCACACTTCGTCTTTTTCCGTGTGGATTCAACACTGAGCGAACACCACTTTTTTTTTCCTTTTTCTTCTCCCCTTACAAACACAGTCCCACCCTTTTTTTCCCACCCCCGTTCAACCCAAAATTATAAACCGCTCCGAGAGAAAAGTCAGGACAAGAGGAAAACAGAGCTTTTGTTAGAGAATTACTTCGGGAGGAAATAACAACACCCAGAATCCCCCATAGCCAGCAATGGACTCATTCTACAGTATAGAAATATTCCGAAATAGCTTGAGGAGTCGCAATTCATGTTTTAAATACATTGCAGAGGAATTATTTCATAAGAAAAATACCAATTGTTTTTCAAATTTGCAGTACATGCCCTGCCACTTCCAGTATTATTATTTTTTGTTTTGCATTATATATATACACACATACACACACACACTATGTATATGTGTGTGTGTGTGTGTGTGTGTATGTATATATATATACGAGTTATCCAGGACTCTCATGTTTTAAATAGGTTAGAGAGGAATTATATCATAACACACATACATTTCATACATTATGTCATAACATTATATATCATAACACATACATTTTCAAATGTGAAGCATATGTCCTGCCATTCGGAGTTATGTTTTCAGAGAACACCTCCCAACGAAGGATTCCCCAGGCAGGAAGCAGACAGGCTTTGAAGCTGCAAGGCCATTCAATGCTAATCAAGCTGGCCAATTGCAACATTCACGCTTGCCGCAAACAGACAAGAGTTCTTTTTCCCATACATCCCGGAAAACTCACACCAACCCATTGATTTTTGTTTTGTTTTGTATACACATAAACGTGTATACACAGTGGACTCTCAGTTAACCGGAACTCTCAAGCAACAGGCAAAGCAATCCAAGCTATAATCCATACGACATTCTCATAGCTGTTTTTAGAATACAGTTAAAACTCTTGTGACATTAACTTTGTCTTAACTTGCTTTGAATAATATTAATTTGATACAGTTTTTATGGTATGATATGCAATAAGGGGCATAGTATTATTTTTAATAGCAACTCTTGTGCAACCAGAAACAACATGTATCCGGTACTGTATCTTATCCCAATGGGTGCCGGTTAATTGAGAGTCTACTGTGATCATATATATGTATGTGACCATATATATCGGAAGCAGCAGGGCACCAACAGTTGTCCTTTCTATGGCACAGAAGAAAGGACTGCAGATAAGTTATTTCATGCTATAAATACAATTTTTTCCCAAACTAAGTACTCCCATTACAAGTTTTTGTCTTTGTTTCCTATTTGCTGGCTCCAAGGGATGCTGGGTGTTGTTGTTCCGCTCCCAAAGCAACCTCGACAGGCTCTGCGAGGAAGCGTTGTGAAGTTTGTGCTTGAAGTCGTTAGGAAGGGAGACAGAACCAGTAGAAAAAAACACCGGCCCCGACTCCATGGTTGTGGGTCAGACCCTGAGGCAGGTTTGATCCTGCCCCGGGGTTCTGGAACCTGAGGAAAGTTACTTTTTTATATATATTATATTTTTTTGCCTGAAAAGTTTGTAAACTCTGAGTAGTTCGTGAGGCCAAACTGGTCCCCATGGGCAAGAGATAGGGCCCCTTCGGGCAAGGCGAGAAAAATAGCCAGTCCAAGAACCTGAACTGGAAAGGTTAGAAAAGATAGAGAAGATAGATAGATAAGATAAGAGGACAGATAGAAAGACAGACAGACAGACAGACAGCGGCATAGACTTCAGAAGAGGCTGGCATCGCAAAAAAAGGGCATCTCTGTGCATGGCTGGGTAATGGCCAGGCGCAATCCGCACCCAGTTTCAGAGCCTTTGTGCCCTGAGATTTGTGACGTTGCAAGAGGACCTTGAAGCATGTGCAGAGTGCTTTCTTCACACATACATGTTACATAGACAATAAAGCAAACAAGGATTTCCGAGGTTGAAGGTTTGGGAGAAGGAAAGGCAGGACTTCCGGGTCCAAGAGCCATTTGTGTTGAACTACAACTCCCTGACCCACAGCTGGAAATGCAAGATGTTACCAGGGATGATGGACTTTGAAACTCAACTTAACTGGAAGGAATATGGCTGGGGAAGATTCCCAACAACCAGGAATGGGCAAACTTGGGCCCTTCAGGTGTTTTGGACTCCAACTCCCACAATTCCTAACAGCCTACCGGCTGTTAGGAATTGTGGGAGTTGGAGTCCAAAACACCTGAAGGGCCAAAGACATTCCTGCTATATAAGGATGAAAGAATCCATCTTTCTCTCTCCTGTGTGACTCAGTGCGAGTATCACTAACCCATGCCTGTTCTTGAGACAGTCCCCATATCCAAGATATTATTTAATTGTACACATCTGTGTTTATCCTGCTAAATCTAAGTCATTTTCTGCCTTGCCAAGACAGGTCTTTTGCACAGCTAATGTCTCTTAGTTGCCTTGTTAAGACTGAAAGTGAACTGTAGAATTAATGCACTTTGGCACAACTTGAATTGCTAGAGCTCCATGCTATGGCATCCTAGGAGTTGTAGTTTGATGAGACGCCAACACTAAAAGGCCTTGTGAAACTACAACTCCCAGGGTCCCATTGCATTGAGCCATAGAAATTAAAGTGGTGCAAAGCTGTATTAACTCCAGAATTAATACAGAACCTCTTCAGGCTTTCTTGAGCTGTAGCGAGTGCAAATGCTTTTTAGGAGTCAAATCTGCATTCTGGCCAACACATTCACCTTACACAATATCCAAGTGATCACAGTAACCTGCAATCTGTTGCTTTTCCAACACAACTGCGGAAGTTGACCATAGAATTGCACTAGAAAACCTTCAAATGCCTTGCAAAGTGTTGTATCAAGTTATCTTGAGGTCCTCCAGGTCAATATAATAGTCAACGTCCAGCACAAAGTGACCAGAGTCGAGCAGGACAACTTAATCAAATCTTCCATAACTAAACCTGCAAATGCGGAAGGCTGGTTGTACTTTCTAGCAGCAAAGCTGGAGAGTTCTAGTACCAACAGGGAAGGCTAAGCCTCTTAGAAAACTACAAATCCCAATATTCCATAGAAGGGAGAATTTGATGCCACATTTTGAGTGGTATCAAATGGCTACAAATAGGCAACATGGGTATATAGTAAAAATGCAGCAATATAAAGAAGCTGGAAAAATCTAGCTCAAGCCTGTATGCAAATGAAACACACTTGCATATTGATATAACTGCTTATTAACATAATTCATACGGCTCAGTTTAAAGGAGTGTTATTTTTGGACTACAGCGCCCAGACAGCTCCTGAATCTAGGATGGCTAAAGGACTCTTGGGAGTTGTAGTACATAAAAGTGACTTTTCCAAGGATTCCTTGATGGGTCTTTCATACAAAGTAAAGCATTGCAAAAGTGATTAAAAAGAAGAGTCCTCCATAGGCTGGCCTGAACAGTATAGTCCTCTGCTAAAGCTTGGAAAAGTTACTTCTTTATAGAGATGGTGTGTGTGCTCTGAGCTTCAAGGGTACATCTGCACTGTAGAATTAATTCAGTTTGAAAGCTCTCTAACTGCTATGATTTTGATTTTGCTGTAAGCTGTCCCAAGTCCCCTTCGGGGGAGATGGAGGCGGGATATAAATAAACTTATTATTATTATTATTATTATTATTATTATTATTATTATTATTATTGGAATCCTGGGAGTTGTAGTTGGGTGAGATGCCAACACAACCAGGCCTTGCAAAACAACAACACCTATGGTTCCATAGCACTAAGGCATGGCAGTTCAAAGTGGCATCAAACCACATTAATTCTACAGTGTAAACGCATCCCACGGGAAGCCGGTGCCTCTACGCAGCCAATCCCAGCAGCACGCCAGAGAAATCCTAGAAATCTGGAAACGTAACGAGGTTTCTAAGATTAGCAAATATAATTAGCAAAATTGCGATGGCTAAAAAAAGCGAAGGGATGGAGAAAGCTCCTGGGAAGGAATGGGGAAAAGAGAAGAAAATAAGTCCTGCGCTTATTTGGGTGAAGTTATTTTTAAGGGTGTAGACGAAAACATGCACATTCAAGCATGTGCAGAGTATCTATCAATCCATCTATCACCACCATCCATTTAATAATATTTCTGTAACTGGCACCTTTCTACAACCATCAAAGGAAATCTCCTCTTCAATTACAGGACTGCATCTCGCAGCATAAGCATATGGTAAGGCTATTGGGAGTTCCAGTCTAGGAGCATCCAGAGTGCATCTACATTGGATAGTGAATTCAGTTTGGGACCACTTTAACTGCCATGGCTCAATGCTACAGAATCATATGAGCTGTATGTTTGACAAGATCGAATGCCTTCTCTGCTAAAGAGTGCTGGTGCCTCACTAAAGTACAATTTGGTTTTCATTTTTTGGTCGGAGAACATCCCATTCCATATAACCAAAGTCCCCTAGATCCACTTTCCTCAACCTAAATTTTGCCCTACTGTTTGCAGTCGAACTCTCATTCCTCGTGAGCAACAGCCAAGGATGATGGGAGTGGCAAGTCAAATTATAAGGAAGGGGCCAGCTTAGGGAGTCCGATTGCCCCTAAATGCCATCTAGCCCAACCCCTGTCCAAGGAGGAGCCTGAAAACCACCGGATATTTGACACATGAAATTTCACACTATGTTGCACAGAATGCATTGACTTCAGGCAGCACAGAAAAAAAAGGTTTTTTAAAAGTGAAAAGGCCTGAGAGAAACATAAACAGATTCCAATGTCTCCCTTTCTTGTACTGAGCTCTCCATTTGCTATCAAAGTTATCAAAGGATAGAAACTTGCCCTGTTTTGTATTTTGTGTCAAATCGCTAAAGCTAATGTCCTGACCAATCAGCAGCCCGAACTCTATCCTCACCTCTGCAAGCCTCCAGATGTCTTGGACTCCAAATCCCAGAAGCCAAGTAAACAAGGGATTCTGGGAGCTGAAGTCCCAAAACATCAGAAGGACCAAGGTTTGGGAACCACCGCTATCGTCAGATCAGCTCTGCACAACCAGTCTCAAAATATGAAGTCCAACATGAATTTTAATAAACCTCACATTCTTTAAATCGTTTGCAAATGTTTTGTGGCCAGAATGCACATTTCACAGACAAGTTCTTCTTTGGCCCTTTGGCATTTTGATGATTTAGAATAAAGACGGCAAATGCAGCATAAACAGCTACTAAAGCCAAATCTGATATAAATGGTGAAGCGAAATCCCATCTACACTGCAAAGCTAAGTTGGTTTGAACCACCAGAAGGGTCTTTTTCTTAGGATGGGAAAACCATAGAATATGAAGCTGGTTTGGAACTGTCTTCCTATGTGCCCAGCCCTTCCCAGTCTCTCCAGGAGAAATCTGGCCAAAAATGTAGTCGGTGAATGCCACCTTCTGGCCACCCTCTAAACTCCTAAGAGATGCCACTTTTGGGGGAACCTGCCTTTCAGCATTCTGTGCCTCTGGACCAAAGAGGCAGGACTCAAGGGAAGCAGCTCCCATGAGGGGAGATGGGAAGAAGGGACCTTTACTTGTCTAGATACAGCCCTTCACCTCTCTTTCCAGCACAATGGTGCTCTGAAAACTGGTGCGCAGACGGTGCCGCCTTCTCCCATCCGGCAACAAGCCTGCCGGTGCATGAGAACAGTGCCCGTTGGCACTGCGTAGCATCTGCCTTCTCTCTGGATGGCAAGAGCGGATGGACAGGGAGATTCTAGCAAGCCATGGGGATGTCTCCTATGCTCAATGTTCTGCTGCAAACCTGTTCCCGGAGAGCCTGATTTGACCTTCAGTGAAAGTCACAGCCCTCCGAGAGGGATGGGAGTCATGCTCACTCATTTCCAGGTGTGGGCCAGGCGAGGCTGAGCTTCCTGTGCCAGGACCTCTTCAGAGGAACCCTCAATTTTTCAATCAAGGAAAACAGGACAGGGCACAAGAGGGAGTGGCAGGTAGATAATGCCAATGAATTGACAAGTGGTGTTATTTCTCCTCTCTCCCCTCCAATGCAGCCTTGCAAAAGGAAGGCGGCCCATGGCTTCTGCCGATGGCACACCTCTGGCACAGAAAGGGGTAAACACACATGAGGGAATTCCTTTTGGGGAGGTGAGGCAAAGCTGCCACGAACGAGAGAAAGAGAGACAGGCGCCTGCGTGCCGTGCCTTACTCGGATCCACGTGCGCACCACGTGTGCGCAACTTTGCCTTCGCTCTCCCCAAAAGCGTACCCTTTCCTGGCTCTTGGAATGAGATTCCCGTGCATCACGGCGACGCACGAAAAGTCTCGCGGAACGAGGACCCGGAAGCCCTACCCACCCCGGGTGCCGGAGACAGGCACGCTGCAAAATGGCCCTTGGCATCATCTCCGAAATGGGACAAGAGCTTTTTCCCTTTCTGCCGTTCCCCGGGAGCCATTTCGAATGGAGGAGAAAGGAAGAAGGGTGTGTGTGGGGATACAGAAATAATAAATGGAAGACTGTCCAAAGAGAAGCGTGGAAATGGTACCAGAAATCAGAGCCACCGGACGGACGGATGGCCAGCCAGCCAGCCAGCCAGAGAAGGTGTGAAGAAGGAGCAAAGGGAGCTGAGAGAAGGGGACGTGGGCAGAAGACGGGAAGGCGGTGGGCTTGGGGCGGAGAGGGAGGGGGTCTCTC
Source organism: Anolis carolinensis (assembly GCF_035594765.1). NCBI lineage: Eukaryota > Metazoa > Chordata > Lepidosauria > Squamata > Anolidae > Anolis > Anolis carolinensis. The sequence continues at coordinate 249,018,369 of NC_085844.1, forward strand.
TCAGCCATGGATGGCGGCGGAGCTGGGAAGCAGCTGCAAGGACGAGAGGAAGAGGGGGAGCCGTGGCGGGTGTGTGGGTGTGTGGCAGGGGAAATGGCTGGAGAGGTTTACAATGAAAAACCTGATTAGACAGTCAAATTTCATGGTTAAATAGACACTGCCAGGACCTCTCTGCCTCCCCTCTCCGTGGGTTTCGGAGCCAAGAGAGGCGATGAGATGCCCAAGCCCCAGCGCACCAAGCCAAGCCGGCAGCAAACGCCGGCAAAGTGGGTGTGTGCTGAGCAGGGGGATGGGCTGATGGAAAGAAAGCTTGCCTTTGAATGCAGCCAAGGCAAGCGAGGAAAATGGAGAATACCTGATTCCTGCATGTAAACAGCTGGGATTCTTTTTTCTTTTGATATATAACCTGATAGCGGAGAAAATGAGAGTTACCTGGTGGCCGCTCAGTATGTAAAGACTAAGTCCGAGATACTGGACATCAGCCAGTCCCCGGCAATCATCTCAGTCACCTCCGGGGTGCAATAATCCGGGAACTCAAAGTGAGAGGCGGTCCCCAAGGGGAAGAGGTCAAGGTCTTTGTCGAAGACGGACCAGTCCGGGGTCCCGCAGGGCACCACCACGTTGGGCTGGACTCGGCTGGGCAGGAAACTCAAGAGCTCTTCTTCCAGCTCTTCGTCCGAAGAGGCGAAGGAAGACGGAGGCGACCGGGTGGATGCTGGGGACGAGATCTCGGAGGACCTCGCCTCGTCCAAGAAGGGCTTGGCCAACCCGGCAGCGTGGTGGTGGTCTTTGAGCTCTCCGGAGTTGGATGCCCACCCTGCTTTCTCGCCAGCGGCAGGCAACACATGCCAGAACTCCTTGGTGGGCAATTTCGGGCTGTCGTCCAAAGAGGTTTCCAGGAGCCGCACCTCCAGGGGGTCGTCATCGTCTTCCGGCTCGGGCGTCGACCGTCCCACCTGGCCATCAGCTCCAGCGTCCGGCTTCGGCGACTGCCGTCGGGAGGAGGCCACCCGCCCCAGGACGGAGGGCTTGATCTTGACGGGCACCCTCGGGCGGGACTTGCCGTTCCCCAGCTTGCCTTTCTTCCTGGGCCGGTACTTGTAGTCGGGGTAGTCGGCCATGTGCTTCAGCCGCAGGCGCTCTGCCTCCTTGACGAACGGGATCTTCTCGGAGTCCTGGAGGAGTTGCCAGCGCCGGCCGAGGCGCTTGGAGATCTCAGCATTGTGCATGTCCGGCCACTGGTCCATGATCTTCCGCCGCTCGTTCTGGGACCAGACCATGAAGGCGTTCATGGGGCGCTTGATGTGCCCGCTGGGGGTCTTGCACCACCCCGGCTCTCCTTTGGCATCCTTCAGGAGCAAGGGGTCCTTGGGGCACACCTCCCGCTTGGCTTCCGGGCCCCGGTTCCTCACGCTCCTTTGCTGGACCATCCTCTTTGCTCCCGACCTTCCTCGAGTGGCTTCCTCGCTCTAATTCTCACCCCAAACCGAGGGTTATTTTCTCATCGTTTGCAATCCTCTCTCTGCTTTGCCGGCGAGCGCTTTCCGCCTGGTCCACGCCCCCCTTTTAACTCAGTCTCTGGTAGCCGCTCAGTCTCTCGCTGGCAAATTGACAGAAGCGCCTGTGGCACCTTCTCGGCTGGGCAGACGCCAGACAGACGGGCGGGCGGGCGGACCGGCAAGCGGAGAGCCCCCTTGGCTTCCCACCTCTCCGAAGGAAGAAAGGCGTAGAGCGATCCGTGGGTGTCAGTGCCAGGCTGGGGGCTCCTCTGCGCTCAGCATCACGCCTTCTCTCGCTCTTTGATGTCCGGCCCTTGGGATAGGAAAAAAGGAAGAAAGACGGAGCAGAGAATGAATGGACGGGTGAACGGAGAGGCTGCCGGCCCCTGGGGTGCCCTCCACGCCTCCTTCCTTCCTTCCTTGCTTGCTTGCTTGGCTGGCTTAGCCCAGGCTGCTCACGCCCACCTCCTCCGGCTCTTGCTCCTCCGTCTCTCCCCTTCGCTGCCTTCTCTTATAGCCCATCCTTGCTGACAGCCCCTTCCTCCTCCTCCTCCTCCTCTTCCCCCCTCCCCTCCCAGACCCACTCCTCAGCCCCTCCCCTCCCGGAAAAGCATTGCTGCTCAGAGTAAACACCAAGGTGCTTATTCTGTCAATGGGAGACCCCGCCTCGCCGGCCACGTCATTGGTTGCGGGGCAGGAACGGGGCATTTGCATCCCCCAATCCGAGAGGAGTTGCTGGAGAGAATGTCAAAAACTTTCTCCCCGCTCCCCAACAAAGGGTGCCCACCCAGCCTTCCCTGGCATGTGATCCCAGCCCTGCCTCTGCCTCTTTTGCAACCCACACCCCCAAGTCCGGATCCCATCATCCCCAAGGTGGATCTTTGTGCTGCTTTGTCTGCTTTTGCAGTCAAGTTCATGTGCAGGACTGGGATGCAGTCTTCTTACCAAGGTTGCAGCCTCTGTAGATGAATCCGTCATGAAACGTCAGGGAAGAAATTCCACATTCCTAAAAAAAGGGTGCAAAATTGAATTCACCATCAAGGAGAAAGAGGCATTTTGAATAAATCCCCAGGACACCAACCCACCAGTATCCTTACTTCTTGAACTGGATGGACCTAAAATAATAATAATAATAATAATAATAATAATAATAATAATAATAATAGTGTCCGACATGTGATCCAATACAACAGCCAGCAGAGTGTCTGCTGTGGACCCATCTTGTGTTTCAAATAATAATAATAATAATAATAATAATAATAATAATAATAATAATAGATTGAACTTCAAAGACTCTGGCAGAAACCAGTGCAGGTGGTCCCGGTGGTGATCGGCACATTGGATGACGTGCCAAAAGATCTCAGCCGGCATTTGGAAACAATAGACATTGACAAAATTACGATCTGCCAACTGCAAAAGGCCACCCTACTGGGATCTGCACGCATCATCTGAAAATATATCACACAGTCCTAGACACTTGGGAAGTGTTCGACTTGTGATTTTGTGATATGAAATCCAGCATATCTATCTTGTTTGCTGTGTCATAATAAAATAATAATAATAATAATTATAATAATAATAATTGATTGAACTTCAAAGACTCTGGCAGAAACCAGTGCAGGTGGTCCCGGTGGTGATCGGCACATTGGGTGCCATGCCAAAAGATCTCAGCCGGCATTTGGAAACAACAGACATTGACAAAATTACGATCTGACAACTGCAAAAGGCCACCCTCCTTGGATCTACACGCATTATCCGAAAATACATCACACAGTCCTAGACGCTTGGGAAGTGTTTGACTTGTGATTTTGTGATATGAAATCCAGCATATCTATCTTGTTTGCTGTGTCATAATAAAATAATAATAATAATAATAATAATAATAACAACAACAACAACAACTGTATTTTTATATCCTGCCCCATTTCCTCAGGGGCCCCTGGTGGCACAGTGTGTTAAAGCGCTGAGCTGCTGAACTTGCAGACAAAAAGGTCCCAGGTTCAAATCCCGGGAGCGGAATGAGCGCCCGCTGTTAGCCCCAGCTCCTGCCAACCTAGCAGTTCGAAACATGCAAATGTGAGTAGATCAATAGGTACCGCTTTGGCGGGAAGGTAACGGTGCTCCATGCAGTCATGCCGGCCACATGACCTTGGAGGTGTCTACGGACAACGCCAGCTCTTCGGCTTAGAAATGGAAATGAGCACCAACCCCCAGAGTTGGTCATGACTGGACTTAATGTCAGAGGAAACCTTTACCTTTACTAATATAATAATAATAATAATAATAATAATAATAATAATAATAATAATAATCTGAAAATACATCACACAGTCCTAGACACTTGGGAAGTGTTCAACTTGTGATTTTGTGATACGAAATCCAGCATATCTATCTTGTTTGCTGTGTCATACAATAATAATAATAACAATAATAATAATAAATAATAACAATAACAATAACTTTATTTTTATATCCCGCCCCATCTCCACAAGGGGACTCGGGGTGGCTCACATGGGGCAAAGCCCAACAAACACATTTAAAATTAAAAATTACATAAAAAGTAATTCACAATATAAAATAGAATAAAAACAGCAATATTGTAACAATAAATAATGTCATCATCCTGGGACTCTTGTTATTGTTATTATTTATACCCCGCTTTCTCTCCCCCACAGGAGTCTCAAAGCGCCTTAACATAAAAACAACAGCATGCAATTCAAAATATACAAATATTAAAACAGCATTAAACATCATCAGTATTAAAAACAATTCAGATTAATGTGTTGTCGAAGGCTTTCATGGCTTGAATCACTGGTTTGCTGTAAGTTTTCCGGGCTGTATGACCATGTTCCAGAAGCATTCTCTCCTGACATTTGCCCACATCTATGGCAGGCATCCTCAGAGGTTGTGAGGTCTGTTGGAAACTAGGCAAGTGGGGTTTCTATATCTATGGAAAGTCCATGGTGAGAGCCAGAACTCTTGTCTGTTTGAAGCAAGTGTGAATGTTGCAGTCGGCCAGCTTTATTAGCATTTAATGGCCTTGCAGCTTCAAAGCCTGGCTGCTTCTTGTCTGAGGGAATCCTTTGTTGGGAGGTGTTAGCTAGCCCTGATTGTTTCTTGTCTAGCATTCCTGTTTTCTGAATGTTGTTCTTTATTTACTGTCCTGATTTTAGAACAAAATCTGGCTCCCAGTATTACAACAAATTCTAAAATCAGGACAATAAATAAAGAACAACACTCTGAAAACAGGGGAGTTCAAGACAAGAACTTTAACTATTTGTTTTATATTTTTATATTGTTTTAAGTGCTGTAATTGGATTTTATTCATTGTTCATTGTTATATTTTAAATGTGTGTAGGCATCGAATTGTTGCCAACTCTGTACACCGCCCTGAGTCCCTTCGGGTGAGAAGGGCGGGATATAAATGTTGTAAATGAATAAGAAACAATCAGGGCCAGCTAACACCAACAAAGGATTCCCCCAGGCAGGAAGCAGCTAGGCTTTGAATCTGCAAAGCCATTGAATGTTAATCAAGCTGGCCAATTGCAACCTTGACACTTGCTTCAAACAGACAAAGAGTTCTTTCTCCCAACCTGGACATTATTCCACAGATATACAAACCCCACAGACCTCACAACCTCTGAGGATGTCTGCAATAGATGGGGGCAAAACGTCAGAAGAGAATGCTTCTGGAACATGGCCAGATTGCCTGGAAAATTCACAGTAACCCAATTCCGATTAAATTCATAAAAAACAGATAAAACCATTTGTATACCCCCAGCATCCAGGACAAAGAGCATCATAGGAGGCTTAGAGGAACTACACATTGCTAGAGGAAACATTTTAATTCAATCTGTAAATGATCAGATCTGCAACAAACAAACAACCAAACAAACCCACAATGGCAGAAGGACAATTGCATTTTGGCATCCATACAACTCCCCTGCTAAGTAGGCCATTGTGATTTTTTTCTGTATTGCAAATTGGTGCAATTAGGGTCAAGGGGAAGGAATGAGACAGAGGGTCTCCTTATGGTTTTGAATATATATATATGTGTGTGTGTGTGTGTGTGTAACATTAAAAATCTATTTAAAGGTATAGTCCACTGTTTTCCCAGTCCTGGGACTCTGCTATTGTTATCATCACCTTGTTCTTATCTCGATTGAGATGCAAAGTGGCTCACAACAGTGCAGTTTTAAACCCACAGCACACAACTATTAAAATAGAATTAAACACACCAGTCAATTAAAATCCCTTAAAGCACTTAAAATTAAAATAATCAAAATACCCTAGAGCACCTCCCTGGTTTGCTCCGAAAGGCAGCTTCTGGAAGTTAAAACAGATAATGGCTACAATTATAGATATTGCCACGGTGCAAAGCTCTAAAATTAACTCAACACAGTAAAGTTAAAATATAATTAAACTATCCATAAAATTAAAACCTATTAAAGGCAAGCACATTTTTTTAAAAAAACACATGAAATACCGTCATATCTCCATATCCATGCATGATATATTCCACAGGTTGAATATATATATATATATACAGTAGAGTCTCACTTATCCAACATAAAGGGGCCAGCAGAAGCTTGGATAAGCGAATATCTTGGATAATAGGAGGGATTAAGGAAAAGCCTATTAAACATCAAATTAGGTTATGATTTTACAAATTAAGCACCAAAACTTCATGTAATACCACAAATTTGACAGAAAAAGTAGTTCAATACGCAGTAATGTTATGTATTACTGTATTTACAAATTTAGCACCAAAATATCACAATATATTGAAAACATTGACTACAAAAATGGCTTGGATAATCCAGAAGCTTGGATAATCCAGAAGCTTGGATAAGTGAGACTCTACTGTATATGTATGTGTGTGTGTGTGTGTGTGTGTATGTATATATATATATACACACACACACACACACACATGATACTACACTGGGCATTATATGAATACTATTTGGTAGAGATATTTTTGTCAACTTTAATAGCTTGATGTGTTGTCAAAGGTTTTCATGGCCAGAATCACTGGGTTGCTGTGAGTTTTCTGGGCTGTATGGCCATGTTCCAGAAGCATTCTCTCCTGACGTTTTGCCCATATACATAGCAGGCATCAACAGACCTCACAATCTCTGGGGGTGCTTGCCCTAGATGTGGGCGAAACGTCAGTAGGCAATGCTTCTGGAACATGGCCATACAGCCCGAAAACTCACAACAATCTACTTAATAGCTTGAACCTCTTGTGTCTTTTGGTGCATCTTCACTGTAAAGTTAATGCAGTTTGACTCCACTTTAACTGCCATGGCTCAATGCTATGGAATCCAATGCTATGGAATCGCCTTCTTGGCCAAAGAAACTAAAAATCCCAGAATTAAATAGCCTTAAGCCATGCATAGCAGTTAAAGTGGAATCAAACCGCATTCATTTTACTGTGTAGATGGGTATGCAAGTCATGGGCAAACTTGGGCCCTCCAGGTGTTTTGGACTTCCAACTCCCACAATTCCTAACAGCCTACCGGCTGTTAGGGATTGTGGGAGTTGAAGTCCAAAACACCTGGAGGGCCCAAGTTTGCCCATGCCAATGCAGTTTAAAGTGAATTATATACCAATACAGCTCCAACCTAAGTTACAATTACAATGCAAAACAATTCTTTGTAGATACTTCTGGTGCAAATACCTTTGGAGAACTGTAACTCCCAGGCCCTGACTCACCTCTTTGCATTGCACATGGTCCTGGATAGGATGCTTCTAGCCCTTGCATCCAACATCCTTCCACACATTTTGCACTCTTCACTTGGTCTGTGTCTCTGTTTTAACTCTTGTTGCATCCAGAAATAAGAGTTCCTTGCACTGGGTGCCTTTGCTGGCTTGCAAACTCCATTGGCCCCATGGCTACCAAGGGAGGAAAAGACTAGCCATCTACGTCCACACACCAAAGCTCCCCAAAATGGCCTTTTTGGGGTGGTCCCTCCCACTAGGAAAAGGAGGAACAGCTCCTCCCTCCAAAGGCTCAACTCCATTTGGTCCATGGTTTAACCCTTGCATGGCACAATAGGGGTTGTTCTCGGTAGCCAATGTATGAGTCTTCAAGTCATTTCTGAAGCCCCTTCTACACAGCTGTATACAATCCAGATTATCATCTTTAGACTTATATACAGTAACCCAGTTCAAAGCAGATCATGTGGATTATATGCTTTGATAATGTGGATTATATGGCACTGTAGACAGGGCCTAGGAATGCAGTTTGATGCCCACTTTAAATGCCATGGCTCAATGCTCAGAGCCCCTGATGGCACAGTGTGTTAAAGCACTGAGCTGCTGAACTTGCAGATCGAAAGATCACAGGTTCGAATCCAGGGAGCGGAGTGAGCACCCGCTGTTAGCTCCAGCTTCTGCCAACCTACCCTGTTTCCCCGAAAATAAGACATCCCCAAAAAATCAGACCTAGCAGAGGTTTTGCTGAATTGCTAAATATAAGGCCTCCCTCGAAAGTAAGACCTAGCAAAGTTTTTGTTTGGAAGCATGCTCGGCGCCTGCCAAACAAAACACCAGAGCATGCAGGATTGGTAAATGTACATACGAGTTGTACATGGAAATAATGGTAATAACAAGAAATTCTTGACTGGAGTCACAGTTTGTCTGGTTTGGTTATGTTGGTTTGTGATGAAAACTACTGTACAGTATATAATAAATGTTCATTTTTTTGTTCAACAATAAATGTGAATTCTTCTTCATAGAAAAATAAGACATCCCCTGAAAATAAGACCTAGCGCATCTTTGGGAGCAAAAAATAATATAAGACACTGTCTTATTTTCGGGGAAACACGGTAGCAGTTCAAAAACATGCAAATGTGAGTAGATCAATAGGTACTGCTCCGGCGGTAAGGTAACGGCGCTCCATGCAGTCATGCCGGCCACATGACTTTGGAGGTGTCTATGGACAACGCCGGCTCTTCGGCTTAGAAATGAAGATGAGCACCAACCCCCGGAGTCAGACACGACTGGACTTAATACCTTTACTACAATGCTATGAAATCCTGGGAGTTGTAGTTCTGCAAAAACCAAACACCAAACTACAACATCGTAGGATTCCATAGCACTGAGCCATGGCAGTGGTGTCAAACTGGATTAATTCTACAGTGTATATGGGGAGGGTGGAATACTAAGACTAAACCCTGTCCCAACCGTGTGTGCAATATGTGTGCGCTAACCACATATATTTTATCATCCTTGTTGCATTGTCTCCTGTCATGCTGATAGCATTGCAGGCTGAAATGTATTTTATTAATATTTACCGCAATTATGAACACCTTCCAAACAAAGGATGCCCCCAGGCAGCAACAGCCAGGTTTTGCAGCTACAAGGCTACTCAATGCAATTTGAGCTGGCTAATTGCAACATTCACACTTGCTTCAAATAGACAAAGGTTCTTTCTCCCACCCTGGATATTCCACAGATATACCCTCCACTTGCCTTATAGTCCAACAGACCTCTCAAGATGCCATTAGCCACAGATGCAAGCGAAACGTCAGGTGAGAATGCTACTGGAACATGGCCAGACAGCCTGAAAAACCCACAGCAACCCAGTGTAGATCAGGCATGGGTAAACTTGGGCCCTCCAGGTGTTTTGGACTTCAACTCCCACCATTCCTAACAGCCGGTAGGAAATCCCAGCCAGTTTACCAGCTGTTAGGATTTCTGGGAATTGAAGGCCAAAACATCTGGGGACCCACAGGTTGAGAACCACTGGTTTAGGGTTCTGTAGGTAAAAGCCTGCACTTTGAATTGGGACCGGAAACTTATTGGCAGCCAATGGAGCTGCTTTAGAAGGAGCATCATGTGCTCCCTAGAGCTAATTCTTTAGTAGCCTTAGAAGAAGAATCAATAATATGTATTATTATTATTATTTCTTTTCTATGATGATTATTATTATTATCACTATACCCCATTGTTTATAGGAGTCCACAGTGGCACAGCGGATTAAACCGCTGAGCTGCTGAACTTGCTGACTGAAAGATTGGCAGTTCAAATCCGGGGAGCGAAGTGAGCTCCCACTATTAGCCCCAGCTTCTGCCAACCTAGCAGGTCAAAAACATACAAATGTGAGTAGATCAATAGGTACCCCTCCAACGGAAAGGTACCGGCGCTCCATGCAGTCATGCTGGCCACATGACCTTGGAGGTGTCTATGGACAATACCGGCTCTTTGGCTTAGAAATGGAGATGAGCACCAACCCCCAGAGTCGGACACGACTAGACTTAGGGGAAACCTTTACCTTTATATTACCCCATTGTTATCTTATTAGAAGAAGCATTATTATTATTATTATTATTATTATTATTATTATTGAAACATTAGAGAGATAATTAGCCAAAACTAACAAAATGAAATTCAACATGGACAGATGCACTTAGGCAGAAAAAAATGAAATGCTAGACATATGAAACAAGAAAAAAAATGAAGATATTACTGTGAATGTAATGTACCAATAAGTATACAAACCCCTTGGTATCTGAAAAGAGAGAGGATGAGAGTAAGAAGAAATGTATGATACTTAGAGACATAATCACAACGAAGAGGATTGGAAACCAACAAACTTCCTTCCCCCACCTCCCTTGTGTGAAAGAGAGAGCTGTTCAGCAGTGGAACTCTCTGCTCCATAGTATGGTGGAGATTCCTCCTTTGGAGGCTTTTAAACAGAGGCTGGATGGCCATCTGTCGGGGGTGCTTTGAATGCGATTTTCCTGCTTCTTGGCAGAATGAGGTTGGACTGGATGGCCCATGAGGCGTCTTCCAACTCTATGATTCTATTATTATTCCTTTCTATTATTATTATTATTATTATTATTATTTAAAAATATCATCCAAGACACTTGTTATTGTTATTATCATCTTATTAAAAGAAGCAATATTTATTATTATTATCTATTATTGTTATTATTATTATTATTAAAATATCATCCAAGACACTGATTATTAATATCATCTTATTAAAAGAAGCAATATTTATTATTATTATCTATTATTATTATTAATATTAATATTATTAAAATATCATCCAATACACTGATTATTATTATCATCTTATTAAAAGAAGCAATATTTATTATTATTATTACTATTAAAATATCATCCAAGACACTGATTATTGCCATCTTGTTAAAAGAAGCAATACTTATTATTATTATCTATTAATATTATTAATATTAATATTATTAAAATATCATCCAAGACACTGATTATTATTATCATCTTATTAAAAGAAGCATCATTATTATTATTATTATCTATTATTATTAATAGTATTATTAAAAATATCATTCAAGACACTGATTATTATCATCTTATTAAAAGAAGCAATATTTATTATTATTATCTATTATTATTATTATTATTAAAAATATAATTCAAGACACTGATTATTATCATCATCTTATTAAAAGAAGCAATATTTATTATCTATTATCTATTATTATTAATAATAATAATATTGTTATTATTATTATTAAAAATATCATTCAAGACACTGATTATTATCATCTTATTAAAAGAAGCATTATTATTATTATTATTATTTTAGAAGCACTATACCCCATTATTGCCTTATTAGAAGAATCAGAATTATTATTATTATTATTATTATTATTATTATTATTATTATTATTATTATTATTATTACTATTATTTGAAAGTACTCTACACCGTTAAAAGGATGGAGACAAATACCATTCAGCATAATAGGATTTTCTTCCCTTTTTGAAAATTCCTTGTTTTGTTTTGAAGATGTCAACACAGGCGAGGATTACCGCGCTTGGAGACAAGGCCACCAGGCCAGACAGATGTGTTAATGTTTATCACTTCCCTAATTGGAAAAGAGTGGCAACCCCCCATCGGCCATTTGTGGTACGGCTCGCCGGCATGGATGGATAGCTATCCTTGGAACGCGCCAAATGTGCCATGGGGGTGGGGGAGGAAGAGCACAAAAAGGCCTGGTGATGTTGCCTGAGCGACTGGGAGCTTCCTGGGGCAGGTGAGCCTGTCATTGGCCGGAGCAGGTGAGGGGCTTATTGGTCGCCGGGGCGACTGCGAGGATGCCGCTCCTGATTGGCTGCACGGTTAGAGTGATGGGTCCTCCCAGAGCCTTGGTCCTGTGGAGGCAGTTTCCGTGGCAACAAGGCTTCGCAAAGGAGAAGCAGAGGACTAGGCCGCATTTCGGTGATGGAGGAGGCAAAGGATGCCAAACAGAGGCCGATATTGCCTTTTAGGGTTAAATAAAAAAGATCGGTGTCCTCGAGAGATGGAGGATGATGGGGATGATGGCTTGAAAAACAAAGAAGACAAACAAAAACGACAACGAAGCTTCAAAGCCAACACATTGGATTTCAGCAACATCTACACTGTAGAACGAATGTGGTTTGACATTACTTTAACTGGATTTAGTTTGGCAAGGCACTACAGCCTAGGACCTTGTGGAACTACAACTCCCAGGATTTCATAGTATTAATGCTCCTTTAAAGGTCATGCATGGCTCAATGCTATGGGATCGTGAGAGATGTAGTTTTACAAGGCCTTCTGCCTAGGAATTTGTAATTTGGCAAGGCACCAGAGCCTAGACCAAAGGCCTTGTGGAACTACAACTCCCAGGATTTCATAGTATTAATGCTCCTTCAAAGGCCATGCATGGCACAATGCTATAGGATCATGGGAGTTATGGTTTTACAAGGCCTCCCACTTAGGAATTTGTAGTTTGGCAAGGCACCAGAGCCTAGACCAAAGGCCTTGTGGAACTACAACTCCCAGGGTTTCATAGTATTTATGCTCCTTCAAAGGCCATGCTTGGCACAATGCTATGGGATTGTGAGAGCCTCCCACTTAGGAATTTGTAGTTTGGCAAGGCACCAGAACCTAGACCAAAGGCCTTGTGGAACTACAACTCCCGCGATTTCATAGTATTTATGCTCCTTCAAAGGCCATGCTTGGCACAATGCTATGGGATTGTGAGAGCCTCCCACTTAGGAATTTGTAGTTTGGCAAGGCACCAGAGCCTAGACCAAAGGCCTTGTGGAACTACAACTCCCAGGGTTTCATAGTATTTATGCTCCTTCAAAGGCCATGCTTGGCACAATGCTATGGAATTGTGAGAGCCTCCCACTTAGGAATTTGTAGTTTGGCAAGGCACCAGAGCCTAGACCAAAGGCCTTGTGGAACTACAACTCCCAGGGTTTCATAGTATTTATGCTCCTTCAAAGGCCATGCTTGGCACAATGCTATGGGATTGTGAGAGCCTCCCACTTAGGAATTTGTAGTTTGGCAAGGCACCAGAGCCTAGACCAAAGGCCTTGTGGAACTACAACTCCCAGGGTTTCATAGTATTTATGCTCCTTCAAAGGCCATGCTTGGCACAATGCTATGGGATTGTGAGAGCCTCCCACTTAGGAATTTGTAGTTTGGCAAGGCACCAGAACCTAGACCAAAGGCCTTGTGGAACTACAACTCCCAGGGTTTCATAGTATTTATGCTCCTTCAAAGGCCATGCTTGGCACAATGCTATGGGATTATGAGAGCCTCCCACTTAGGAATTTGTAGTTTGGCAAGGCACCAGAGCCTAGACCAAAGGCCTTGTGGAACTACAACTCCCAGGGTTTCATAGTATTTATGCTCCTTCAAAGGCCGTGCATGGCACAATGCTATGGGATTGTGAGAGCCTCCCACTTAGGAATTTGTAGTTTGGCAAGGCACCAGAACCTAGACCAAAGGCCTTGTGGAACTACAACTCCCGCGATTTCATAGTATTTATGCTCCTTCAAAGGCCATGCTTGGCACAATGCTATGGGATTGTGAGAGCCTCCCACTTAGGAATTTGTAGTTTGGCAAGGCACCAGAGCCTAGACCAAAGGCCTTGTGGAACTACAACTCCCAGGGTTTCATAGTATTTATGCTCCTTCAAAGGCCATGCTTGGCACAATGCTATGGAATTGTGAGAGCCTCCCACTTAGGAATTTGTAGTTTGGCAAGGCACCAGAGCCTAGACCAAAGGCCTTGTGGAACTACAACTCCCAGGGTTTCATAGTATTTATGCTCCTTCAAAGGCCATGCTTGGCACAATGCTATGGGATTGTGAGAGCCTCCCACTTAGGAATTTGTAGTTTGGCAAGGCACCAGAGCCTAGACCAAAGGCCTTGTGGAACTACAACTCCCAGGGTTTCATAGTATTTATGCTCCTTCAAAGGCCATGCTTGGCACAATGCTATGGGATTGTGAGAGCCTCCCACTTAGGAATTTGTAGTTTGGCAAGGCACCAGAACCTAGACCAAAGGCCTTGTGGAACTACAACTCCCAGGGTTTCATAGTATTTATGCTCCTTCAAAGGCCATGCTTGGCACAATGCTATGGGATTATGAGAGCCTCCCACTTAGGAATTTGTAGTTTGGCAAGGCACCAGAGCCTAGACCAAAGGCCTTGTGGAACTACAACTCCCAGGGTTTCATAGTATTTATGCTCCTTCAAAGGCCGTGCATGGCACAATGCTATGGGATTGTGAGAGCCTCCCACTTAGGAATTTGTAGTTTGGCAAGGCACCAGAGCCTAGACCAAAGGCCTTGTGGAACTACAACTCCCAGGGTTTCATAGTATTTATGCTCCTCCAAAGGCCATGCATGGCACAATGCTATGGGATCACAGGAGTTATGGTTTTACAAGGCCTCCCACTTAGGAATTTGTAGTTTGGCAAGGCACTAAAGCCTAGACCAAAGGCCTTGTGGAACTACAACTCTAGGATTTCATAGTATTTATTGTCCTTCAAAGGCCATGCTTGATACAATGCTATGGGATCACGGGAGTTGTGGTTTTACAAGGCCTCCCACTTAGAAATTTATAGTTTGGCAAGGCACCAGAGCCTAGACCAAAGGCCTTGTGGAACTACAACTCCCAGGATTTCATAGTATTTATGCTCCTTCAAAGGCCATGCTTGGCACAATGCTATGGGATTGTGAGAGCCTCCCACTTAGGAATTTGTAGTTTGGCAAGGCACCAGAACCTAGACCAAAGGCCTTGTGGAACTACAACTCCCAGGGTTTCATAGTATTTATGCTCCTTCAAAGGCCGTGCATGGCACAATGCTATGGGATTGTGAGAGCCTCCCACTTAGGAATTTGTAGTTTGGCAAGGCACCAGAGCCTAGACCAAAGGCCTTGTGGAACTACAACTCCCAGGGTTTCATAGTATTTATGCTCCTCCAAAGGCCATGCATGGCACAATGCTATGGGATCACAGGAGTTATGGTTTTACAAGGCCTCCCACTTAGGAATTTGTAGTTTGGCAAGGCACTAAAGCCTAGACCAAAGGCCTTGTGGAACTACAACTCTAGGATTTCATAGTATTTATTGTCCTTCAAAGGCCATGCTTGATACAATGCTATGGGATCACGGGAGTTGTGGTTTTACAAGGCCTCCCACTTAGAAATTTATAGTTTGGCAAGGCACCAGAGCCTAGACCAAAGGCCTTGTGGAACTACAACTCCCAGGATTTCATAGTATTTATGCTCCTTCAAAGGCCATGCTTGGCACAATGCTATGGGATTGTGAGAGCCTCCCACTTAGGAATTTGTAGTTTGGCAAGGCACCAGAACCTAGACCAAAAGCCTTGTGGAACTACAACTCCCAGGGTTTCATAGTATTTATGCTCCTTCAAAGGCCATGCTTGGCACAATGCTATGGGATTGTGAGAGCCTCCCACTTAGGAATTTGTAGTTTGGCAAGGCACCAGAGCCTAAACCAAAGGCCTTGTGGAACTACAACTCCCAGGATTTCTTAGTATTGATGCTCCTTTAAAGGCCATGCTTGGCACAATGCTATAGGATCACGGGAGTTATGGTTTTACAAGGCCTCCCACTTAGGAATTTGTAGTTTGGCAAGGCACCAGAGCCTAGACCAAAGGCATTGTGGAACTACAGCTCCCAGGATTTCATAGTATTGATGCTCCTTCAAAGGCCATAACACAATTGTATGGGATCATGGGAGTTGTAGTTCTACAATGTCTTTCTTTTTTTAAGCAGTTCCATACTACAAATCCAAGGTATTTCATAGCCGTTAAAAGTTGTGTCAAACTGCATTTATTCTACAGTGTAGAGGCATCCTGGATTAAAGAAAAACAAAAACAAGTGGATATGTGCAATTCCACATGGATTGACAAAAATCTGAATTAAATCGCCCTAAATTGGCTCAGAATTCCAAAAGGTGAGTATGTTATTAAACTTGTTCCATAATCTCTCACTGATTTCAAGATTTTTTTTATAGTTTCAGAATCATCAACGGTGCTAAACTCCAACTGTGAGTGTAAGATGGCTTTAATGAACCGAACCTTTTCAGAATGACATCCAGAGATTAAAAGAAGTGGCAAAAATAGATTTGTCTATAAATATAGATTTCTTTTTAACCAGGTGTAATTCTGGTTGCTCCCAGCATGTGCTCTTTTTAATTACTAATACAAAAATAGAAGATGCCCTTTTAAGATAGGAATGGGCAGAACATAGATAACATAAGCCACTTTGAGTCTCCTCAGATAAAGTGAGGTAAAATAAACAATAACAACAACAACAGATTCATAGCTGCTTTGAGATTCCTTCGGGAGAGATAAAACGGGGAATAATAATAATAATAATAGATAATAACCGCTTTGAGTCTCCTTTGGGAGAGATTAGGTGGGGTATAAATAAACATAACAACAGCAACAACAATAATAGATACATAGCTGCTTTGAGATTCCTTTGGGAGAGATAAAGCGGGGAATAAATAAGCATAATAACAATAACAATAATAATAGATACATAACCACTTTGAGTCTCCTTTGGGAGATATTAGGTGGGGTATAAATAAACATGACAACAACAATAACAACAATACATACATAGTCACTTTGAATCTCCTTCAGGAGAGAGAAAGCAGGGTATAAATAAACATAATAATAGTAACAATAATACTGTGCTGTCAGAGGCTTTCATGACTGGAATCACTGGGTTGCTGTGTGTCTTTCGGGCTGTATGGCCGTGTTCCAGTAGCATTCTCTCCAGACATTTCGCCTGCATCTGTGACTAACGGCAAGTGGAGCGTATATACATCTGTGGAGTGTCCAGTGTCCAGAATGGGAGAAAGAAAGAACCTTTGTCTGTTTAAGGAAAAGGATAAGAGGGATCTTCTCCCAAACAGAGGATGCCTCCAGGCAACAGAAGCTAGGCCACCTCTACACAAATACCCACACTGATTGACTTTGCAGCTGCAAGGCTACTCAGTGCTATTCAAGCTTGCTAATTGTAAGCTTCACACTTGCTCCAAACAGACAAGGGTTCTTGCTCTCACCCTGGATATTCCACAGATATATATACCTTACCTCTGACAGACCTCTGAAGATGCTGGCCATAGATGCAGGTGAAACGTCAGGAGAGAATGCTACTGGAACATGGCCATACAGTCCGAAAAACTCACAGCAACTCAGTGAACAACATTTATCACAACACATGTCCTTCCATGTAGCTGCTGATACAAGGGAAATTTAGAAAGAACCGAAGGTCTAAATGTGTTGTTTGCTAAATGTGTTGTTGTTATTTATACCCCATCTATTGTACTTACTTATTGTTTTTTTATGTTACCTTTATCAAAGAGTGGAACTGCAAACAGCTTTCAGAATGGTATACAAACACGCCCACACAAACACACACACAAGCACACAAACACACACATTCATGCATAATAAAAAACAATTCAAACCACATAAAACAATATGGAAACATCTTAGGAAAACAAATGTATTTTTTTTACATAGTTTCAAATCAGTAGCAATGCACGACGGCTAAATTACAGTAACAATTTCATGACAACCCCTTTTTTTCTTGGCCAGATTTGTTCAAAGTGGGTTTGCCTTTCCCTTCCTCTGAGGCTGAGAGAGTGCAACCAGCCCAAATTCACCCATTTTTCTCCATATCCACATTATCTGCCTTGAACTGGATTATATGAGTCTACACTGCCAGTAGTTTTTGGCAGAGAAGGCTAAATGACTTATAAAACTACAGCTCCCAGTATCCCATAGCCTTGAACCATGGCAGTTCGAGTGTTGCCAAACATGATTCATTCTGCAGTCTAGATGCATGCTTAGTCTAACACTCAAAGTGATAGCAAACTGCTACAATTCTGTAGTGTGGATGCGGGGGGAGGGGGGACAACAATCCACTTCTTGCTGGAATTTTTAGAATAAGGAGAGTTACACCATAATCCTGGCACTGGTATGATCCAATGGATGCACAGCTGTAGATTCATGCATGGCTTTGAGAACGAAATGTCTCATGGGGCATTAACAAAATATAGTGCAAAACAGCCCCAAGCCTCATGAGCTCAAACTATACTTATTACTATGCAGATCTATTCTGCATTCTTTTAATTACCATGCTAATTGGTGTTTCTGTCTGCTGAGCAGCTTTTGCTTATGCCAAGGCAACTTTGCTAGAGCAAATAGCCCCACTGAGCAAGATGGAGGGGAACTTGAATAGGTATTTGTGTCTGTTGCCATTTCTTCCCAAATGAAAGAAGGGCTTGGAGGTACAAGGATCTCTATTACACCATAAGTCACGAAAAGTCAGACATTATTTGCAGGCACACATCAAGGATTTGGATGATGGAATAGAAGACTTGCTGATCAAATTTGCTGATTAGTCCAGATTGGAAGGGAGAGCGAATACCAGAGGACAGGGTCAGGATCCAAAAAAACCTTAACAAATCGGAGAGCTGATTGGCCAGAACTAACCAAATGAATTGCAACACGAAGGAATGTATGGCACCACACTTAGGCATTACATATGAAATGCCCAGATATCGGATTGCTTGAAAACAGTCCATGTGAAAGGAGTCTAGTAGTCTTAAACATGAGTCAACAGTGTGATGTGCCACCTAAAAAAGCCAATGTGATTCTAGGCTGTATCAATAAGAGTATAGTGTCTAGGGAGCTAATAATCACATTTGATTCTGCTTAGGTCAGACCTCACCTGGGATAACCCTGTGTCTAGTTCTGGACATCATAATTCAAGAAGACGAGGACTCAATGGAGCAATGGTTCAAACTACAGGTAAGGAGGTTCCACCTGAATATTAGGAAGAATTTCCTAACTTTGAGAGATGTTCAGCAGTGGAACTCTCTGCCCAGAAGTGTGGTGGAGGCTCCTTCTTTGGAGGCTTTTAAACAGAGGCTGAATGGCCATCTGTCGGGGGTGCTTTGATTCTGCTTTTTCTGCATGGCAGGGGGTTGGTCTAGATGGCCCATGTGGTCTCTTCCAACTCTATTTTTCTATGATTCGAAGAAGCATATGGGCAATTGGGAAGGTGTCCAGAAGAGGCTGACCTGGGCCCCATCTCTACTGACCATTTATTTGGTTTTGTGTAGATTTGGATTAGTTCTGTGGCAGGTATGGTCATATTCTTTCAGTCATGCCAGTCCTCTGTTAAACTGTGGGTTCCAACCTCAAATTGGGTTCCCTGAGATCAATGTTGGGGTCATGAACAGTTTGGCAACAGGAAAAAGCCTCTGAATGCCATCCATTTAAACAAACCTGTAAGTAACTGTTTACAGTGGACTCGGCTGAAAATGTTTCAGCTGGACTTCATAAAAAAAGAAAACCAGCCTGTTTCGCAACCCTTGCCAATGCTGATTTATTATCAGTAAATGTTTGATTTTTATACCTCTTTTATGTACATATATACCCAAGGTCACATAAACATTTCTTGGGCAGAAAGGGATCATAAGTGGAGAAAGTTTAAGATTTCCTGGGAGAATACCTCAATTGGAACCTCTAGGCCCTTCAGTGCAATTCTGTGGTCAGTCTCCAGCAAAGGTTGACCACAGAATCATCCAGAAAGACCTTGAAGAAAATAAAAATAGGGTTGTTGTATGTCTTTCGGGCTGTGTGGCCATATTCCAGAAGTATTCTCTCCTGAAGTCTCACCCACATCTATGGCAGGCATCCTCAGAGGTTGTGAAGTATGGATAAACTAAGTAAGGAAAGGAAAGAATATATATCTGTGTAGAGTCCAAGGTGTGGCAAGAGTAAAATAAAAATAATACCAATTTCTTTATTCACAGGTTTTCACTTTCACAGGAGTCCTCTGGCTCTCACTCCATCGAATGTGGAAGGCCAGCTGTATTATAATGTATATAAAACAACAGCTAACATATGTAAGGTAGCATTTTTGCCCTGGGATTCCTCCCCTTTTGCAGACCAGAGGAACCAGATCTTGAGACTCAAGCCTTGAGACCCTACATCTGATGTATCTATCTTTTGCTTTTCCTTCCAGGCCAAACACATCTTGGGTTCTGATGCTAAGAATTCAAGAGTTGGAAAGAATCATTTTGCAATACAGGAAGATACAATCCAAGCACTACTAACAGATGGCCATCCATCCAAGGACTGCTTCAAGGCACCCCCTTTGCACCCTTTACATTCCTACAAAATGGTCTTCTATTCCTCAGTATGGTTCTCTAGGGGTAAGTCTACAGTCCACACTATAGAATGCATGTGGTTTGACACCACTTTGAGTAGCATGACTCAATGCTACGGAATTCTAGTTTGGAGAGACACCAGCACTCTTTGGCAGAGAAGGCTAAAGGCCTTGTGAAACTACAACTCCCAGGTTTCCATAGCATTGAGGCACAGCGGTTAAAGTGGGCATCACACTGCATTAATTCCATTGTGTAGAGATGCACCCTCTGAGGTCAAGAGGTGAGGCTCCACTTCCAGACAGTGTGGAGCTCTGCCGCGCACCGAAGCATAAACTGGGGCAGCCGATATCCCTGCTCCGTTACATCGCTTCTGACATCCGCACAGTCCTTAGCAAGGAACATGGAAGAGCAGCGGCTTCTCCCTGTCGCCTCGCTGGCTGCACCTGTCACTTTAAGTTAACTCCTTGGAAACTGAGGCTGACGGCATTGCTGAGCCAATCTGCTTTTTGCTCTCTGGTTGGAAATTGAGTTTATGGGGGTCAGGAAGGGAAAAGGTGGGGAGGGAGAAGAAGGCAAGGAGGGCAGGAGCAATGTAACTCCTGGATGACATCACCCACAACCAATGGCTGCCTTCCGGTTGGGCCCTGGGTTCTAATCCCTTTTGCCCATTGGATGGTTCAAGATTGAGGACAATGAATTATGGGGCCAGCAAGCAAGTCCTAAGGTTCTTGCATCTATGTTCAACTAAGAAATGCACTCTGAGTGCATCCACACTGTGAAATGAATGCAGTTTGATGCCACTTTAACTGCTATAGATCAATGCTATGGAATCCTGGGAGTTGTAAGTTTTATAAGGCATTTAGCCTTATCAGCCAAAGGGTCCCTGTCTCTCACCAAACTACACATCCCATAATTCTACAGCATTGAGCCATGGCAGTTAAAATAGATGTCAAACTGCATTCATATAAGATATTTGTCCTTATTGACCAAACTACGAATCCTTTGATTCCATAGGATGGAGCCATGGTGGTAAAAAGGGGTGTCAGACTGCATTCATTCTACAATGTAGATCAGGCATGGGCAAACTTGGGCCCTCCAGGTGTTTTGGACTCCAACTCCCACCATTCCTAACAGCCTACCGGCTGTTAGGAATGGTGAGAGTTGAAGTCCAAAACACCTGGAGGGCCCAAGTTTGCCCATGCCTGGTGTAGATATATCCACAGGAAGCACCCAGTTCTTTTACCCAAAGCAAGAGCAGGCTTTGAATATGGTATTTCTTATGACTACAACCTCCAGCATCCCCCAGCCACTAGAGCAAGGGTCCTCAAACTTTTTAAGTCGAGGGCCGGTCCACAATCCTTCAGACTGTTGAGGGGCCGGATTCTCATTCGGAAAAAAAAATACAAACAAATTCTGATGCACACTGCACATGTCTTATTTGTAGTGCAAAAACAACAACAACAACAACAACAACAACAAAGAACAATACAATATTTAAAAATAAAAATAATTTTAACCAACATACATTTATCAGGATTTCAATGGGAAGTGTGTTCCTGCTTCTGGCCAATGAGATAGCCAAGTTAATTAGGGTTGTTGTTGTTGTTGTTGTTGTTGTTGTTGTTGTGTGCCTTCAAGTCATTTCAGACTTTGGGCGAGCCTAAGTCTAAAATTATTTATTTATTATTTATTTACTGCATTTATTTACTACATTTGTATCACACCCTTCTCACCCCAAAGGGGACTCAGAGTGGCTTACAAATTATATGTACATACAATGTATTATATTATTAGCATAGCACAATATTAGCATTATATATTACTTTATTGAACTATACCACTATACTGTAATATTATTAGTAATATTATATGTAATATAGAATATATAATTAATATTATTATATGGTATTATTATTAGTGTTATATTGTATTACATTATAATATTATTATCAATATTATATGTATATACAATATATTATATTATAAAACTGAGGGCGGGGGCCAGGTAAATGACCTCGGAGGGCCGCATCCGGCCCCCGGGCCTTAGTTTGTGGACCCCTGCACTAGAGAGTCTGATAATTGCATTCCTAAGTTTTGATCTATGAAAAGGATGGGTGTCCCCCATCCAAATTGTCTGATGGTTTGAAGTTAACAATATTTGAGTGCACTCTCTTCTCCATCCAAAGCAACCTCCTGATTTTCCCTGATTCAAGTCTAAAGTTAGCATGTTAAAACCAAGATTGGGCTCATGTGCCTTTAAGAAGTTGTTGAAAAAAGGAGGGAAATTCAGCCGTTTTTGTTCATTGCGCTAGCCAAATTTTCCCTATTCATTATAATCATATCCAGCCCTGTCCTGTGTTTAACCTGCTGATGTCAAGCTACATAGAGGAGCAATTTTTAAAAATTATCATCATCATCATCCTCCGGTTTCCTCTCTTAAATGAAACTCAAAGCGGCTCACACACTAAAAACAGTGCGAATTACGATATGAAACCTCCAGTGTATAAACATTAAACCACAGAATTGTTAAAAGCAAATAGTTAAAATCACATAAAACCATTAAAATAATGAAAACACTTCACGGCACCCTCTGGTATTGTTTTTTAGTGCACCCTCTAAATACAAATTCAGGCCCCAATGAAGTATGCCTTTAGTTCCCAATTTGAAAGCATCGCCATAATCTGAGATTTCAGTTGAGCTATAATCATCATCATCATCATCATCATGATCTTTGCAGTCCAGGAGCAAGCCATCAGGACAAAGGCAATTAAGGCCAAGATCGAAAAATCAGCTGATGACCCAAAATGCAGACTGTGCAAGGAAACCGACTAAACCATTGATCATATCCTCAGCTGCTGAAAGAAGATCGCACAGAATGACTACAAACAGAGGCACAACTATGTGGCCCAAATGATTCTGGAACTTATGCCTCAAGTACCACCTCCCAGCAGCAAAGAACTGGTAGGATCACAAACCTGCAAAAGTATTGGAAAGTGAGCATGCAAAGATACTGTGGGACTTCCGAATACAAACTGACAAAGTTCTGGAACACAACACACCAGACATCACAGTTATGGAAAGGAAAAAGGTTTGGATCATTGATGTCGCCATCCCAGGTGACAGTCGCATTGACAAAAAACAACAGGAAACACTCAGCTGCTATCAGGACCTCAAGATTGAACTTCAAAGACTCTGGCAGAAATCAGTGCAGGTGGTCCTGGTGGTGATGGGCACACTGGGTGCCGTGCCAAAAGATCTCAGCTGGCATTTGGAAACAATAGACATTGACAAAATTACGATCTGTCAACTGCAAAAGGCCACCCTACTGGGATCTGCGCGCATCATCCGAAAATACATCACACAGTCCTAAACGCTTGGGAAGTGTTTGACTGTGATTTTGTGATACGAAATCCAGCATATCTATATTGTTTGCTGTGTCATACACCGTCGTCATGTCAATAATAATAATAATAATATAGAGCTGGAAGGGTCCCTAAAGACTATCCAGTCCAACCCTTTTCTACCAGGCAGAAAGATATATTCCAACAGATGGTTATTCAGGATCTGCTTAAAATCCTCACCCTCCAGGGCACCAATAGAAATTGAGTTTAGGCAACCAAAGGAAAGGTGCCAGCAAAGTGACCCCATGAAATAGAAGAATTCTTGAACAATTTGCAGGTTCTTATGTTTTGCAATTCAAGAATCTGGGGGACGGGGATTATTCTTCTGTGAGAAAAGCCCCCATTTCGTCATCTGCCTTCCCATTATATGCATACCCTGCTCAAATCTTTCCTTGATGGCCCAAGGAATGCACTAAAAATGGCAAGAACCAAAAGACAGCCCAGTCCTGATGCTTGTAGCCTTTCAGCAGCAAAGTTTCTCTTTTGTTTGAAATCCAGGTTTTGTAGCACCCCCTGCTGTCCCAAAGAAGAAACCACAGACTAAAGACAATTATAGAATTCTAGTTCTGAAAGAGACCCCAAAAGCTATCCAGTCTAACCATCTAACACAATTCAAGTACTCCCGACAGATAGCCTCTGTGTAAAATGTCCAAAGAAGAAGACTCCATCAGACTCCTAGGCAGCTGGATACATAGCATGTATGTGCTTAAAGTCACCAGCTCGGCTTTGTCCTGCTTTGAAAATTATTCTCATTTATGATTCTCTAAAATCAGAACAGTAAATAAAGAACAACACTTAAAAAAACGGGAATTCCAGACATGAAACAATCAGGGCCAGCTAACACCTCACAACAAAGGATTTTCCAAACAGGAAGCAGCCAGGCCTTGAAGCTGTAAGGCTATTCACTGCTAATCAAGGTGGCCAACTGCAACATTCACACTTGCCTCCAACATACAAGAATTCTCTCTCCCACCCTATATCTTCCACAGATACATAAACCCCACTTGCCTAGTTTCCAACAGACCTCACAACCTCTGAGGATGCCTGCCATAGATGTGGATGAAATGTGGACAAATGCTTCTGGAGCATGGCCAGACAGCCCAGAAAACTCACAGTCACCCAGTGATTCCGGCCATGAAAGCCTTTGACAACACATTCTCATTTATGTCAACCCCATTTAAGCTTTTTTCGTGAGGTTTCTTCGAATTGGGCATGCCTCTGCTTTCCTCAGAGGCTGAGAGTGTGTGACTACCCCAGGGGATATGAACCTTGGCCTTTGTTGACATCTACGTCAACAAAGGATGCATCTACTACACCATAAAACCAATGAAACCTGACACTTTAATTGCTATGGCTGAATGCTATGTAATCATGGGATTTGTAATTTGGCGAGGCACCAGCCCACTTTGTCAGAGGCTCTTGTAAAACTACAACTCCCATGTTTCCATAGCAATTAAAGTGGTGTCGAGCTGCATTCATTCTGCAGTGGGGATGATGACCCTATGACAACAATTACAATGGTGAGCATGTCGACTCTTATATATTCATTGCGTCCTTAAAAAAATCGTATTTGACACAGTGTCAGTGTCAGAGGAGAACCTTCCTTTCATGAGAATTTTGATGGAAAGTACATATGGCAATTAAACCGGGATCAAAACCATAAATGGAATCATATGAAAGGGCCCTTAGTTCGAAGAAGACTTGGTCAATTCAAGATGGGGACATTTGCTATTAAAACACAAATTAACCAAGTCTGCTCGCTAATCGTCATGGTTCTCTAAGTAATTTCCTACAAACTCACATGCTCAGTATTAACTTGCAAATGGACTCATGTGCTCCGAACCATGATATGTAAACTGATGAAAAAGGCTTTTCCAGAAGCATGAATGTCCATGATATAATCCTTCTATATTGCCAGCTTTTGCCAGTTTTGCAGCCTATGCACTGACTCTTTCTGCTCTTTGTAGCATTTCTCTGGATTTGCAGTAGATCTCTTCCCAAACTGGGGGAGTGCATCTACACTGTAGAATTAATGCAGTTTGACACTACATTAACTGCCTTAGCTCGGTGCATATGTGACATTAGAAGGCACCACATCTCCCTGGAGGTGCTGAGGTCATGATCCGGGACCTCTTGTGTATACATTATTATTATTTGAAACACAACAAGATGAGTCCACAGCAGACACTCTGCTGGCTGCTGTATTGGATCACACGTCGGACATTTCCCAAGTGTCTAGGGCTGTGTGATGTATGGGTGAATAATGCGTGCAGATCCCAGCAAGGTGGCCTTCTGCAGCTGGCAGATGGTAATTTTGTCAGCGCCAACTGTGTTTAAGTACAGGCCAAGGTCTTTAGGCACTGCACCCAGTGTGCCGATCACCACTGGGACCACCTTGACTGGCTTGTGCCAAAGTCTTTGTAATTCAATCTTTAAATCCTCATATCGTGTCAGCTTTTCCAGTTGTTTCTCTTCGATCCTGCTGTCACCTGGGATTGCAACATCGGCAATCCATACTTTGTTTTTTAACATGATTGTGAGATCAGGAGTATTGTGCTCCAACACCCTGTCTGTCTGAATTCGGAAGTCCCAGAGTAGCTTGACATGTTCATTCTCTGTAACTTTTTCCAGCTTGTGATCCCACCAGGTAGATGGTATTTGTGGCACAAGTTCCAGCGAATCAGCTGAGCAACGGTGTTATGCCTCTGCTTGGAGTCTGTCTGTGCAATCTTCTTGCAGCAGCTGAGGATGGGATCTATTGTTTCATCTGCTTCTTTGCAGAATCTACATTTGGGATCTGTCATCGACTTTTCAATTTTGGCTTTGATGGCATTGGTTCTAATGGCTTGTTCTTGGGCTGCCAGAATGAGGCCCTCCATCTCCTTTTTCAAAGTTCCATTTGTGAGCCACAGCCATGTTTTTTCTTTGTCAATTTGGCTCTCAATTTTCCCCAGGAACTGTCCGTGGAGAGCCTTCTTTCGCCAGTTTTCTCTTCTGCTCTGGATTGTGTTTTTAGGGTATTCACTCTTTGTCTTTTGCACTTGAAGCAGTTTACTACTCTTGACTTCCCTCAATGTTGGTTCTTGGCTGCCTTTCTCATCATCTGCCAGGGCATGTTTCTCTTCTTCTACCGTTTGTTTCCCTTGCAGAAGACCTCTTTCTGCCTCCTGATTTTCTGGGCAGGTAAAGTCTGTCCACATCACTACGTGGGTGTCATGAGTAGTGGATTGTCATCAGTTTTCTTGTTTTTTTGTCCAGATCATCTAGCTCTGCTTGTATCCAGTTCACAATCCCAGCAGTGTATCTTATGACAGGGATGGCCCAGGTGTTGAGAGCCTTGATCGTATTTCCACCATTTAATTTGCTCTTCAAAATCTTTCTGAATCTTTGAATATGTTCTTTGCTGACCACTTTTCACATGCCCATGCTTGATACTGTCCAGCTGTAGTATGCCCAGATATTTATAGGCTTCAGGCTGATTGCATTTTATAGTTTATCCATTTGGCATCTCTATCCTCTCACTGTGAGTAATTTTCCCTTTCTTTAATGCCACTGTGGCACATTTGTCTAGGCTGAACTCCATATTGATGTCAGTGCTGAAGATTCTTGTGTATACATTATTATTATTTGAAACACAACAAGATGAGTCCACAGCAGACACTCTGCTGGCTGCTGTATTGGATCACACGTCGGACACTTCCCAAGTGTCTAGGGCTGTGTGAATGTATCGGCGAATAATGCGTGCAGATCCCAGCAAAGTGGCCTTCTATTATTATTATTATTATTATTATTATTATTATTATTATACAGCAAACAAGATAGATATGCTGGATTTCGTATCACAAAATCACAAGTCGAACAGTTTCTAAGTGTCTAGGACTGGGTGATGTATTTTCGGATGATGTGTGCAGATCCCAGTAGGGTGGCCTTTTGCAGTTGGCAATCGTGATTTTGTCAATGCCTATTGTTTCCAAATGCCAGCTGAGATCTTTTGGCACGGCACCCAATGTGCCCATCACCACCGGGACCCCCTGCACTGGTTTCTGCCACAGTCTTTGAAGTTCAATCTTGAGGTCCTGATAGCGGCTGAGTTTTTCCTGTTGTTTTTCGTCAATGCGACTGTCACCTGGGATGGCAACATCAATGATCCAAACCTTTTTCTTTTCCACAACTGTGATGTCTGGTGTGTTGTGTTCCAGAACTTTGTCAGTCTGGATTCGGAAGTCCCACAGTATCTTTGCGTGCTCATTTTCCAATACTTTTGCAGGTTTGTGATCCCACCAGTTCTTTGCTGCTGGGAGGTGGTACTTGAGGCATAAGTTCCAATGAATCATTTGGGCCACATAGTTGTGCCTCTGTTTGTTGTCTGTCTGTGCGATTTTCTTACAGCAGCTGAGGATATGATCAATGGTTTCATTGGTTTCCTTGCACAGTCTGCATTTTGGGTCATCAGCTGATTTTTCGATCTTGGCCTCAATTGCCTTTGTTCTGATGTCTTGCTCCTGGGCTGCAAGTATCAGGCCTTCTGTCTCCTTCTTCAGTGTCCCATTTGTGAGCCAGAGCCAGGTCTTCTCCTTATCAGCAATTATTATTATTATTATTATTATTATTATTATTATTAACTTCATTTCTATCCCGCTCTTCTCACCCCGCAGGGGACTCAGAGCGGCTTACAACATACATTTAGGTAAAAATTCAATGCCTCATTATACAAAGCAAATAAAACATAACATAAAATCAATAGAAACAATCAACATATAAATACAATTTAAAACCATTAACATTAAGATATTACAACATAAAACAGCATCTAGATACACTCTACTAGCCGCCGCCACCCCCTCCCGTCATGATCTTAAGGTCTTCTTTGGCTCCCTTGAATGGTGCTGGATCTCTGCCCTGGGGAAGTTACGGCCTTCCATTGAAGCTTATAACTCCATGTGACTGACATGCATCATTTCCAGCAGGGAAAAGTGGAATCACAAGAAAGGTCTTAAGGGGCACATGACTCTCCCCTGACGGCTATTATAGCCGAAGTTCCTTTCCAAACATGAAAGACTCCAAGGTTCAGGCTCTCCTGGAAAACAACCTGAGAGAGTGACACTTTTGCTTTTTTTTGCTGGCCCAATGTATGTAAACTTTGGTAGATGCTGGATAGATAGTTCCTGGTTGCTTGAGAGTTCATATTTAAAAATAGGATTAATACTATACCCTATACCAGGGGTCCTCAAACTAAGGCCCGGGGGCCGGATGCGGCCCTCCGAGGTCATTTACCTGGCCCCCGCCCTCAGTTTTATAATATAATATATTGTATATACATATAATATTGATAATAATATTATAATGTAATACAATATAACACTAATAATACCATATAATAATATTGATTATGTATTCTATATTACATATAACATTACTAATAATATTACAGTATAGTGGTATAGTTCAATATAGTAATATATAATGCTAATATTGTGCTATGCTAATAATATAATATATTGTATGTACATATAATTTGTAAGCCACTCTGAGTCCCCTTTGGGGTGAGAAGGGTGTGATACAAATGTAGTAAATAAATGCAGTAAATAAATAAATAATAAATAAATAAATTTTAGACTTAGGCTCGCCCAAAGTCTGAAATGACTTGAAGGCACACAACAACAACAACAACAACAACAACCCTAATTAACTTGACTATCTCATTGGCCAGAAGCAGGACCACACTTCCCATTGAAATCCTGATAAATGTATGTTGGTTAAAATTGTTTTTATTTTTAAATATTGCATTGTTCTTTCGTTGTTGTTGTTGTTGTTGTTTTTGCACTACAAATAAGACATATGCAGTGTGCATCGGAATTTATTTGTATTTTTTTTCAAATGATAATCCGGCCCCTCAACAGTCAGAAGGATTGTGGACCGGCCCTCGGCTTAAAAAGTTTGAGGACCCCTGCCCTATACTATAGACCAGGCATGGGCAAGCTTCAGCCCTTCCTCCAGGTGTTTTGGACTTCAACTCCCACAATTCCTAACAGCCGATAGGCTGTTAGGAATTGTGGGAGTTGAAGTCCAAAACACCTGGAGGAAGGGCCGAAGTTTGCCCATGCCTGCTATAGACTCTGGCTCCATCTAAACTGCCATATAATGCAATTTATTGCAATTATTTATTTATTTACAGTATTTATATTCCGCCCTTCTCACCCCGAAGGGGACTCAGGACAGATTACAATGAACACATATATGGCAAACATTCAATGCCAACAGACAAACAACATTCAGTTTTAGACAGACACAGAGGCATTTTAACATCTTTCCAGCTTCACGATTCCGGCCACAGGGGGAGCTGTTGCTTCACCGTCCATTGGTGGCTGTTCTTCCTCATTCTTTTCCTCGTGTTTTGCTGGCAGTTTTATGGTGTTGTAGATTAGTTAAATTAGCCTCCCGCATAAAGCGTACCTAAATTTTCCCTACTTGACAGATGCAACTGTCTTTCGGGGCTGCATAGGTCAACAGCAAGCCGGGGCTATTATTTTTTTATTTTATTTTATTTAGTGGTCGGAGGCTTAACCCGACCCGGGCTTCGAACTCATGACCTCTCGGTCAGTAGTGATTTATAGCAGCTGGTTACTAGCCAGCTGTGCCACAGCCCGTATTAAACTGCATTATACTACACTGACCATATAACGCCGTTTCAATAGCATTATATGGCGGTTTAGGGCCCTTCCACACAGCCATATAACCCAGAATGCCAAAGCAGATAATCCATAGTATCTGCTTTGAACTGGATTATCTGAGTCCACACTGCCGGATAGTCCAGTTCAATGTTGCTTTTATACAGCTGTGTGGAAAGGGACTTAGATAGGGCCTCTGTATTAAACTAGATCTGAATATTCAAATGCAACCACAAAAACAAATTAAAATATATAAAGACAAACATAATGTAATACCACATTACTTTATTATAAAAAGCTGCTCTGCATATGCAATTTTAATTAAATGGCAAGTCAACTTGGTTTTATTTTAATTTTTATTGAAAGTAGATAAAGCAGTATTGCTTCAGGGTGTTTTTGCTTGAGAGACCCAGGGTCCTTCCACATGGCCATTTAAGGCAGAAAATCCCACAATATCTGCTTTCAACTGGGTTATCTGAGTCCACACTGCCATATATCCCAGTTCAAAGCAGAAAATGTGGGATTTTATTCAGCTCTGTGGAAGGGACCCCAGTTACTTGTGTTCTGGTGAACTGAGGCCCTTTCTACACTGCCATACAAAATCTTCTATATATATAAAAAGCTTCTGACCATTTTTACCTAAAGGTTAACAACGAAACTAAACGACCCAAAACCACGAAACTTGGCAACACAACCCACGGTCCTTGCAGCTAGGTTCTGACAACAAAACCAAACATTCAAGTCAGAACCATGGCCCAAAAAACCCAAAAATCATGAAAAAAAAAACCATCTGCGCTTGCGCGGAACAGGATGCAGCGCATGAGCCTCACACACCCTGATTGTTTCCTGTCCGGAACTCAGGATTGTTTTTCCCACACGACTTCTGAGGATGCCTGCCGTAGATGTGGGGGAAATGACAGGAGACGATGCTGCCGGAACACATTGGCCAGGCAGACCCAATAACATACAAACACACCCTTGCCTTGAAACCATAAATGTGCACTTGGGTGATTTCCGGCTGTCATTAAGACACCGAGGCTTCCTGTCCTGGGACACTTTTAACCTTTGGCCACATCATGGGACACAAAATAAAAATAAATACAAAATAAAATAAAATATATAATAATAAATACAATGTAAGTAAACCATATAATAATAATAACATAATAAACTAAAATATATCATAAAAAATAGAATGAAGGTAATGGGATAATATATTGGGGGGGGGCTGCCTAAAGTCCCTTCCACAGTTCAATAAAATCCCTATTGAACTGGATTATATGGCAGTCTGGACTCAGATAACACAGCTCAAAGCAGATAGTGTGATTTACCTATCTCGAGAATCTGGGCTCGCTTCCACACAACTAAATGCAATCGCCCATTTTCTGCTTTGAATTGGGTTCACTCTGAACAACACTCTGACAACAGAGGAATTCCAGACATGAAGGGCCAGCTAACACCTTCCCACCAAAAGATTCCCCCAGGGAGGAAGCAGCCAGGCTATGAAGCTGAAAGGCCATTACATACAAATCATTGTACCAAACTGCAGCCTTCATACTTGCCTCCAACAGACAAAACAAGTAACAACCAGAAATATTGTATATTCACATGCTTTAGGAAATAACATATACTAGCTACCGCCAATCCCTCAATACTTTATTTCCAGTACCACCACAATTTGCCACAGCAACGCGTGGCCGGGCACAGCTAGTAATAATAATAATAACAACAACTACTACAACTACAACAACAAAACAACAACAACAATAAACTTTATTTATATACTGCCCTATCTCCTCAAAGGTCTCAGGGCAGTTTCCAACATAGCAAAGGAAACCATACAACAACTAAACATAATACAATAATTAACATAAACACACAAAACATACAATCAATCAATCAACTTAATTAATTAATTAATTAATCAGTTACTTAACTGGTACATTCTTTTTTCACCTTAGTATAGCAGCTTGCCTGAATGAACAATAATAATATGTTACATAATGTGCCTAAATGATTGCATAATGTAATCACAGTACTTTGACATAAATGTGTAAATGCTACTACTGGTGCATGTTATTATTTGTTGATGTATTGTACAATGTTATTGTTTTGTATTTGATATTTCTGTGAGCCGCCCCAAGTCCCCTTCGGGGGAGATGGAGGCGGGATACAAATAAACTTATTATTATTATTATTATTATTATTATTATTAACCATAGAATTAAGAACTAATACACCATCATCAGGCCAAGATACAGTGACCAGGGGGGTTCAACATTGGGGTAGCCAACTATAAGGTGCTAGGCAGATCAAGTCTAGATTATCTGCTTTGAAGTGGATTATATGGCAGTGTAGACTCAGGGCCCTTCCACACAGCCATATAAACCAGAATACCAAGGCAGACAATCCACAATATCTGCTTTGAACTGGGTTGTCTGAGTCCACACTGTCGGATAATCCAGTTCAATGTGGATTTTATACAGCTGTGTGGAAGGGATTTAATATAATCCAGTTCAAAGCAGAAAATGTGAATTATCTACTTTGATAATTTGGATTATATGGCAGTGTAGAAGGGGCCTCAGAACTTGTTTCATAATCTCTTTCCTTTCATTCTTTCAGCTCCACTGGTCATTTCTCCCATTCTCCGTTCTTTGAAGGGTGACTTATTTTTAGTGGGCAATTATAGGATCATGAGAAGCTGCCCCAGGCCTCTAGAGAGGAATAGGACTCCAAGCCCCATTATCCCCAGCCAGGTCAGGGATGGGTTGGCACGAAGAGCCAAACAATTCCTTGGAAACAAATGAAGGCCAGACAGTCATGGGTTCCTCATAGGATCTCCGGTCAGTCTCAGGTCCACGGGACGCTTTGGTAAAGCCTCAAGGGTGGATGCAGGAGAGGTGGGGAGGATGGTCCAGAGTTGAAACCGTCCAGGCTTTAATTGTTTTAATTGCTAAGCATTACTCAGCAGCCCACAGCCAATGGCTAATCCTATTCCTTTGCCTCCACCCCCTAAGCAGAAAACTCCCTTCTGTATAAAGCTGCTGTTTCCTTGCAAAGAACGATTGCTAGAGCAAGAAGGCAAAGCATTGGATGCAAAAGCTTCTCACTTCAGATTCAGCTGTTTCTCTTGCTGCTTTTGTTTGGGACCAAGATGCAACCGACTGAAACATTCAGGTAGGACTAAATCAGGCATGGGCAAACTTGGGCCCTGCAGGTGTTTTGGACTTCAACTCCCACAATTCCTAACAGCCAGTAGGCTGTTAGGAATTGTGGGAGTTGAAGTCCAAAACACCTGCAGGGCCCAAGTTTGCCCATGCCTGGTCTAAATTGTGCATGTCTTCCTTTCTTCCCCACATATGTGAGTGTGTGAGACAGAGATTATTACACTATGTAACACAATTTCTGTTCCTGGGTTAAATATCATTTCCTAATTAGTTCTATCATAAAAACATGGAAAAAGTTTATTAAACTGCAAAAAAAACCCTTTTTTAGCTGGAGGGACATCCTGCAGCACATTTTGCAATAGTTTTTCAATGAATATCTCTTCAAGTTTCAACCAATTTTACATAGTTTATGCCACGAAAACAAGTTCCTGGAGTAGAAAATTACTTTTCAAAGAAAGGACCACACAATGAAACAGGAAAACACTTTCAAACGAGGAACAGAAACTTTTTCAAACTGTGTTACATAGTGTTGTTTTTATTATCTCATTTTTGTCTCTTGATTGAGACCCAAAGTGGGTCACCACATTAAAAAATGAATTTTAAAATTCCACGACAAACAAACATTACTAGTTCATTAAAATCAATTAAAACTATTTCAAACACTTAAAATAATCTAAGACTTTACAGCACTCACACTCTGGCTCTCTCTTAAATACTTTCTTCTTTTAAATGCTTGCCTTAATTTTTTTTAAAAAGGCTTTAGACAAAAAGAGGGAAAACCTGTATGACCAACCCTGTAGAATTATTGCAGGTTGATATCACTTTAACTGGCTTCATCCTACAAAAATCCTGGTATTGGCAGTTTGGTGAGGCACCAGCACTTCCTGGCAGAGAAGGTTTAAGAACTTTGCCAAACTAATTGCAATGGATGGAGTGAGACCACTAAAAGCAGAGTCAGATTGTTAGAACTCTGCAGTGTCGATACACCAGAAGAGGTTCAAAAGTGCAATCATTAACTGATAATATTGCATGGAAACTCTAAAAATTATGCCTGCCATTCTACAAGAAATCCACAGTGAACCATGTCAGTCCTAGTCCAACGTGCTGCCATACAGCAAAAGCACAATCAAAGCCCTCCCAACAGATAGCCTCCCAGTCTCTGATTAAAAGCCTTCAAGGAAGGCGCTTCCACCAGATTCAAAGGCAGAGAGTTCCACTGTTGAACAGCTCTTACAGTCAGGAGGTTCTTCCTTATGTTCAGGTGGAATCTCCTTTCCTGCATTTGAACCCATGGTTTCATTGCATCCTTCAGGGCAGAAGAAAGGAAGCCTGCTCCCACTTCCTTATGACATCCTTTCACATATTTATACATGACTCTCAAGTAAATTTGAATCCATACAAGCCACTCTGAGTCTCTTTTAGGAGAGAAAAAGTGGCTAACAACAACAACAACCACAACATCTTAGTCATTCTTTTCAGTCTGAACTCTAATTCATCTAGAAAGCCACAGTATCCCCCTGCCTAGAAGTCACTTCGATAAAATTATGTGTTTCTGGCATGTCCATGTATTCATTATATGGGATTATTTGAATTTACACAACCATAGTCGCTCCCCCCCCCCTTTTTTTTTTTTAACTGGCATATATCAATCAATCCCACTTTATTGATATATCAGTCTGGCCACCCATCTTGTACTCCCAATGTATGGCTTCACTGTCTCCTCCTGCCCAAGTAAGTGAATGAGTGCCAGAACTATAAATGTGTAAACTAATGAATAAGGAAGCATTTAATTCTTGATGAGATTGGCTGAGAGTGCATCTAGATCAGAGGTGGCATGCTTATTTTCACAAAGGGCCACATCATGGTTGCCGTTGAATCCATGGGCAGAGAATTCGATTAATTTTTGACATAGTGATGGCTGGCAGGTAACAACACCACAAAGCCAGACAAAGAAGAGTTAGGTCAGGCCTACCGGCTGTTAGGAATTGTGGGAGTTGAAGTCCAAAACATCTGGAAGGCCCAAGTTTGCTCATTCCTGGTATAGATGCACCCTTAGATGGAGCTGTAGTGTTAAAAACTGATGGTGAAATAACACGTTGGCTTGGATTTAGTCTTGTTCTCTTTCCAGCTTTGGGCACTGCAAAGAGACGGCGGACTGGCTTCTGGCCCGGACCACCCAACGGCCACGGATTGCCATCATTTGCGGCTCAGGACTGGGTCCCCTTGCCGACAGCTTGGAGAACCAGGAGTCTTTCAAATATACAGAGATCCCCCACTTTCCACGAAGCACAGGTACAGTTCAACCAATCCCATCCTGACCTTCTTCACCAGCTACACTACAGCATTAATGCAATTTTGACACCACTTTCACTACCATGGCTCAATGCTACAGAATCATGGGAGTTGTTGTATAACCAAGGTCTTTCATTTCTCTTCAAAAAGGCAGCCACACACTTGGGCAAAGAGGGCTAGAGATCTTGCAGAACTACAACTCCCTTTCAAAATGCTATAACAGCTGCCCAAATAGTTTAATGCCAGACATTGAAAAGAAAGTTTTTTTCCATCTGTTGACCAAACTGCAGGTGTTGGTAAACTTGGGCCCTCCAGATGTTTTGGACTGCAACTCCCACAATTCCTAACAGCCTACCG
The DNA here is from genome assembly GCF_035594765.1 of Anolis carolinensis. NCBI lineage: Eukaryota > Metazoa > Chordata > Lepidosauria > Squamata > Anolidae > Anolis > Anolis carolinensis. The sequence continues at coordinate 249,054,235 of NC_085844.1, forward strand.
GCTGTTAGGAATTGTGGAAGTTGAAGTCCAAAACACCTGGAGGGCCAAAGTTTGCCTATGCTTGGCATAGATGCACCTTGTATCTGTTGAACTCATTTAAGTATGGTCGGGCAATAGTGCAGGCATTAATGTGACTCATTGTCTCTTTCTTCAGTGGCTGGCCACGATGGCCACCTCATCTTTGGAGGGTTGAAAGGCAAGCAGTGTGTCTGCATGAAGGGGCGCTTCCACATGTATGAAGGGTACCCGCTCTGGAAGGTAAGCCGCATCTAACAGCAACCCGTTTCTCAAGTTTTCTTGACAAGATTTATTCATTGGGGGTTTGCTTTTGCCTTCCTCTGAGGCCATGACATGCTTAAAGTCACGCAAGGAATTTTCATGATTGAGCAGGGATTCGAACCCAGGTCTCCCAGAGTCCTAGTCCAATACTCAAACTAGCACACACTGGATCCAAAATGTATGCCTTCGAGTTTTCTTGGCAGTACTTATTTAGAGGAGGTTTGCAATGCCCACCTTCTCCAAGGCTGGGAGAATGTGATTTGTCCAAATTCAACCACTTGTTTTCCATGGCTGAACAGGGATTCAAACCCTGCTCTGCCACACTCAAACAACTAAGGGGATGTCTTGTCATAGGACAACTTGGTGACATACTATACTATGTAACAAAAATTTAAAAAAAATCTGTTCCTGGTTTGAAAGTATTATTTCCTGCTTAATTGTATGATACTAACTTTGAAAGTATAGTTGTTTTACTCCAGAAACTATGTTATTGTGTCTGTTACAAACTATGTTGAATTGGTTGAGAGTCTATAAGATATTCATTGAAAAACTAGAGCAAAATGTGCTGCAGGATGTCCCTCCTACAAAGACAAAGTTTTTGCAGTTTTATAAACCTTTTCCATGTTTTTATGACAGAACCAATTAGGAAATAGCATTTATAACATAGGAACAAAAATCGTGTAACATAGTGTTATCTGCTCTAGTTTTACAATAAATCTATTAGAAAGCAGTTGTCAAACTGGGCAGTTATATACCTACAAACAAAACTAAATAAAATGCAGCTCGTGGACTCAGAGTATGAAGTGCTGCTAAAAAGGCATTTTAAAACTCACCAAAAATTTCAATTTTTTCATAATTCCAGAATGGTATGAAGAATATACATTTCTTCAATTTGTCATAGTCTAAAAAGCCTTAGTGCATTTTAAAATCCAACCAAGGAAGTGTGACATTTGGATCTACGTTTCTCCTAATGGAGGGACTTTGGGCAACTAACAATAAAGATAAAACAATGCAAATATAAACAATGAAAATGCACTGAAATATAAATTAGAAAACAATTAAACCATTTATGTCATTAAAACCATTAAAATATAAATGTGCATTAAAACTCTACACCCAAACCAAAATCACAATCATGTATGTGTATGTATGTATGTATGGTTTACAACTCTCAGCATTCTCCAGCCAGTCATAGGATTCTGGGAGCTGTGCTTGGAACATGAAATTTATTATTATTATTATTATTATTATTATTATTATTATTATTATTATTATCATCATCATCATCATCAACAACAACAACAATTTTATTTCTTACCTTCCTCTCCCTGTGGCTCTAGGCAAGTTACAGAACAATTAAATCACATAAACATTATAAAAATACCAAAAATATGCATATTAAAAATGTAATTCTATAAAAGATAGTATTTCAAAGTATGATGAAATTGCCCATAGTTAGACCCAGCTACCATGAATCCACTCTGAATTTTCCAGGAGCTATCCAAAGGGCTCAACCTGATACCAATTAAAATTCAGACTAAACCCCAGAGTTAATTAATCATTATGAAAAAGGAGCTGCGAGATCTAGAGGGAGCAGAGTTCAATCTGGATTCTTCTACTTCTGGGTGGATCTCCATCCAGAGAGAAAAGTAGGATGCAAACGATGATGATGATGCAGAGAAGGGCGTCTCATTGCAATGTATTTCAGTCTATTACTTTTTATCACTGAATCAGGTCACCTTCCCAATCCGGGTATTCAAGCTCTTGGGCATTGAGACACTGCTGGTCACCAATGCAGCAGGCGCCTTGGCAGATTCCTACAATGTCGGCGACCTCATGATCATCCAGGACCACATCAACTTGTTGGGCTTGACCGGAGAAAATCCTTTGCGGGGCCCCAATGAGGAGTGGTAAGTGCTCCAGATTCCCTCTAGAAAGCCCTACTGTTTCCTCCCAGGTGGGAGATGAGCCCTGAAATTGATCAGAAAGGCACACACATAGCAGGCACACACAAAGGCAAACCATGACTTTGGCCAAAGGACCTATCAAGCCCAGCACTGACTTCAGTCCAGTTCAGGCACGAGCAAAGAGAAATGGTTGATTTATATGTAATGGATAAAAAGTAGTGAAGCCAATGTGAATATTGGGTTGCTGTGAGTTTTTTGGGCTATATTGGCCATGTTCCAGCAGTATTCTTTCCTAATGTTTTGCCTGCATCTGTGGCAAGCAAGCCCAGAGCTTGTGTTGGCAGCAGCAAGGCGCAGACACAAATCAAAGAACATGAAAGGCACTGAAGACTAATTCAATCAGAGAAGGCAACACAGAGAAGCCATTGAAATCCACAAGCATGTGGATAATTTCAACAGAAAGGAGAAAACCAGGAAAATGAACAAGATCTGGTTACCAATATTGAAAAGCATCAATAATAAAGAACAACACTCAGAAACAGGAGAACTCTAGATATTAAACAATCAGGGGCCAACCAATACCTTCCAAACAGTGGATGCCTCCAGGCAACAAAGGCCACCTCTATGAAAATAACCTCACTGATTGGCTTTGCAAACTTCATGGCTACTCAAATGCTATTTCAGGCTTGTTAATTGTAACATTCACACTTGCTTTAAACGGACATGGGGTATTTCTCCTACTGGAATTTAATCCACAGATATATATACACTCCGTTTGCTTCACTAGCAACAGAACCTCTGAAGATGCCAGTCACAGATACAGGTGAAACTTTAGGAGAGAATGCTGCTGGAACATGGCCATACAGCCCGAAAAATGCACAGCAACCCAGTGATTCCTACTGGCTGTTAGGAATTGTGGGAGTTGAAGTCCAAAACACCTGAAGGGCCAAAGTTTTGTGCCATAATGTACCTTTTTTAAAAGAAAAGAGATGATATGTTGAGAGCATCCTCTTCTTTCCACAGGTTTGGGCCCCGCTTCCCTGCCCTCTCGGACGCTTACGACAGGAAGATCCGTACGTTGGCCATGGAGACTGCTAGACACCTGGGATACACTTCCTTTGTCAGAGAAGGGGTCTACTGCATGGTGGGAGGCCCCAACTTTGAATCTGTGGCAGAGGCTCGACTGTTGCACTTACTGGGAGCAGACGCTGTGGGTAAGACACTAGAATCATAGAATAATTCAGTTGAAAGAGACCACACAGGTCATCTAGTCCAACCTTCTGCCATGCAGGAAAAGCACAAAGTATCCCTGATAGATGGCCATCCAGTCTGTTTATGTTTCCAAGGAAGGAGCCTCCACCACACTCTGAGGCAGAGAGTTCCACTGTTGAACAGCTCGTATGGTCAGGAAGTTCTTCCTCATGTTCGGGTTGAGTTTCCTTTCCTGTAACTTGAACCCATGGCTCCAAGTCCTAGTTTCAAGGGCAGCAGAAAACAAGCCTGCTCTCTCTTCCTTTGACACCCTTTCACATATTTATACTTGGCTATCACATCTCCCCTCAACCTTCTCTTCTGTAGGCTAAACATACCCAGTCCTTTAATATGCTCCTCATAGGGATTCATGGTTTCCAACCTTTTCCTCTGGACACCTTCCATCTTAAGAGTCATTATCTCTTCTGAACTGTGGTACACATAACTCGACGCAATGTGATTTCAGGTGAGGTCTAACCAAAGCAGAATACAAAGGCACCATGACGTCCCTCGATCTTCGACTCCTTTTGATGCAGCCTAAAACCCCATTGCCTTTTTCAGCTGCTGCTTCACACTGTTGGCTCATGTTAAACTTGTTGTCCACAAAGACTCCAAGATCTTTCTCACATGGACTTTTGCAGAGCCAGGCATCACCCATCCTGTATCTTTACATTTCATGTTTTCCACCAAAGTGTAGTATCCTACATTTGCTCTTGTTGAACTTCATTTTGTTAGTTTTGGCTATTTAGCTCTCATCTGTTTAAGGTCCTTTTGGATCCTGATCCTGTTCTGGAGTATTAGCTAATATCCCTCCTCTAATTTGGTGTCATCTGCAAGGGCTCGGCTTCTTCTTCATTCTACCTTGCTCTCTCAATGTTTTACTTCATCTTTGCAAGCATTTTTACATTTTCTTTTTTATAACTGATACAAATGGCTCCCATTTTTTTAAACAAAGTTACCAGCTGACTTCTTTATCAAACAAGACAACTTATTCACTTTGGCTGGATCTAAAAATGTTATCATCCAAATTTCTTTTGAGGGTAGTTTCCATAGTTTTCAATTTTTGTGCATAAAAGAATCTTGCCATTATAATCATATAATGTAATAATTTGAAATTCATAGGTTTTTCACATATTAAGAATAACAGGATGTAACACAATTTGAAAAACAATCTGTTTATGGTTTGAAAGTGTTATTTCCTGTTTAATTGTGCGGTCCTTCCTTTAAAAGTAGTTGTTCTAATCCAGAAACTTTGTTTTTGTGGTAGCCACAAAATTGGTTGAAATTCTACACGATGTTCATTGAAAAACTATAGCAAAATGTGCTGCAGGATGTCCCTCCCGCAGAAACAAAGTTTTGGCAGTGTAATAAGCTTTTTTATGTTTTTATGATGGAATCAATTAGGAAATGACATTTATTACCCAGGAACAAAAATCGTATTGTTGTATCTAGCTGCATTCTGATTTTATAGATCTATTTTAACACATTTCATATTAGCCTCCAGTGTTCTTTTGCTTTGGTACATGCCCTCCATATATGGTAGAAAGCCCTTTGATGTGGTGGGGCTTATGGCTGTTAAAATGTTGTACCATTATAGGCAATGCGTTGTGGCCCATTAATCAAGATTGTCTTCCAAGGGCAGAGTCTTGGCGATGGGTCCAAAACTGACTGTGGCAACCCTTTCTGGATACACATGGTTTTTCTCTTACAGTAAGGACATACATTTTCAGATGGAAGGGGGTCCCAACAAGGGTTTGCTTGTGGCACATTCTTCTTCTCAACATGTCTGTCTATTCATGTCTCTTCAAAATCCAGAGCACTGTTGAATAACAGCTGACCTCCAGTTAGATCCTCGAGGGCCAGGGCGTCCCAGTTCTTGGTCTTTCTGACACAGTTTTTAAGGTTAGCTTTAAGCCAATTTTTTGCTATTCACCAATATTCCATTTTCGGTGTTGTCGAAGGCTTTCATGGCTGGGATCACAGGGTTGTTGTGTGTTTTCTGGGCTGTATGGCCATGTTCCAAAAGTATTATCTCCTGACGTTTTGCCCACATCTATGGCAGGCATCCTCAGAGGGTGTGAGGCATACGGGAAAACTAAGAAAGTTCTTGAGCTGGAGTAAAGTAATTATTTTGGGAGACTATGATCTTTGGCCAGTCCAGCAAAGTTGATGGTGGAGGAAGATGGCTTCAATATCGGTGGTCTTTCTGGAGGTCAGCTGTGACTAACAGTGCTGTGGAATTCAAAGAGGTACGAATGGAGGGGAAAAGGTAGGAACATATGAGAAGGAAGACTCATCAAGCCAAGCCATGTCACACCTCCTTCCATCTGGAAACCAATGTCCTCACTGCAGAAGAACATGGTAGTCAAGAGTAGATCTGTACAGTCACTTATGGACCCACCACTAAGATCCTACACTTGGAAGGCAATCAGACTTGCCCACAAGAGATGATGATGATGATTGGTGATCTTTGCCTTTTTCAGACACTGGTCTTTGTCTGCCTGCCCTTTTCCCAAGAGATTTTCAGGATTTTTCAAAGGCAACACTGACAGCATTGTTCCAGAAGTCAATAGTGACATTTGTAGAAAGTCCATGTTTTGCAGGCATGGAACAGAGTTGGAAGGACAATAGCTTTATTTGTAAAATGGTGCCTAAATTCATTTTATTTGATTGCTATACAGTTTATTGTTATTTTATTGTTTGTATTACATATTTTAATTTGTTTACACCTTGTTTTTGGGCTTGGCCCCATGTTAGCCGCCCCGAGTCCCTTCTAGAAGATGGTGACGGGATACAAAAATAAATTATTATTATTATTATTATTATTATTATTATTATTATTATTATTATTATTTGAAACACAAGATGAGTCCACAGCAGACGCTCTGCTGGCTGTTGTATTGGATCACACGTTGGACATTTCCCAAGTGTCTAGGACTGTGTGATGTATCAGAGAATAATGCATGCAGATCCCAGTAAGGTGGCTTTCTGCAGCTGGCAGGTGGGAATTTTGTCAGCGCCGATTGTGTTTAAGTGCAGGCCAAGGCCTTTAGGCACTGTACCCAGTGTGCCCATCACCACTGGGACCACTTTGAGTGGCTTGTGCCAGAGTCTTTGTAGTTCGATCTTTAAATCCTCATATCGTGTCAACTTTTCCAGTTGTTTCTCCTCGATCTTGCCACCACCTGGGATTGTGACTTCGACAATCCATTTTGTCTTTTAATTATTATTATTATATTATAATAATAATAATAATAATAATAATAATTATTATTATTATATATTATATACATTATTATTATTATTATTATTATTATTATTATTATTATTATTATTATTATTAACAAGCTTATTGGTATCCTCTAGAATGCCTTGATCTGGGACATTCAGGATTGAATCAGACCTTGCTGTAAAGTCCTGGGTTGATAAAACTATCTCCTTCTATCTTTCCAGGCATGAGCACTGCAGCAGAGGTGGTTGTGGCCCGGCACTGCGGCCTCCGTGTCTTTGGCCTCTCGCTGATCACCAACAAAGTGACCAAGGACTACAATGTGAAGGTGAGCGTTGACCATCACGGCGTCCTGGAGGTCAGCAAAATGCGAACTTCCATGCTTCAAACGCTCCTCACTGAAATAGTGGGCAGCCTGGACTGCGGCGAGAGGAAAGAAACCGAGACCTGCTATCAGAATGGAGTTTGAAAGCATCTCCAGATGTTCGTAGTGAAGCCAAGGATGCGCTGGGCAGTTGAATGGGACAGCAAGTGGACAAGGCCACCTCCTGCTATCTAGACACAATTGGGACCAGATAACTGACCTATTTCATAGCCCTCAAAGTTTTGCTTGATGTCTTGGTTTTTAGGCGTTTCTGGGTTTTTTGGGGGTGCTGATTTTGAAAGTTGCATTGGATAGACCACATCAGCTCTATTTTTGCCCCGCCCACACTGCCATATAATCCAGATTAATGTCAGATAATCCACATTATCTGCTTTGAACTGGATTATATGAGTCAACATTGTCACATAATCCAGTTCAAGACAGAAAGATTTTATACAGCTACGTGAAAGGAGCCTTGGGCCCCTTCCACACAGCGGAATAAAATCCCACATTATCTGCTTTGAACTGGGATATAGGGCAGTGTGGACTCAGATAATCCAGTTCAAAGCAGATATTGTGTGATTTTCTGCCTTGATATTCTGGGTTATGTGGCTGTGTGGAAGGGCCCCTAGTCTCTTGGCAGGAAAAAGGTGGAATATTGATTGTATAAATAAGAATAAATTAAAGAAGCCTTAGATGTGGTTATAGTTTTCTATGGGTGAGCAGATATGCTGATATATGGCATATGTTCTGTATCTCAAAAGCTAGAGCCAATAGGCGGAAACGAGTGGCATTTTTGGAATCAATAGGTCAAATAAGAGCCAGAAACAGGGCAAACACTGAGGCCCCGTCTACACTGCCATATAATCCAGATTATCAAAGCAGACAATCCGCATTATGTGCTTTGACCTGGATTATATGAGGCCCCTTCCACACCGTCCTATAAAATCCAGATTATCTTTGAACCAGATTATATGGCAGTGTGGACTCAGATACTCCAGTTCAAAACAGATAATGTGGATTATCTGCTTTGATAATCTGGATTATATGGCAGCGTAGAAGGGGCCTGGGACACCAAAATGTGTGCTGGCTAGTGGTTTACATTTCATATTTTATTTTTCTTTATGGTGCATATATTAAGGGGTTGACCTCACTCTAACTACCACGGCTCAATGCTATGGAATAATGGGTTTTAATAGCTCTGTGCAAGCTCTTTAGCCTTCTAGGCGAGGTTATGATTCCATAAAATTGAGCCATGGCAGTTAAAGTGGTATCAAACTGCATTCATTCTACAGTGTAGACCAGGCATGGGCTAACTTGGGCCCTCCGGGTGTTTTGGACTTCAACTCCCACAATTCCTAACAGCCGGTAGGCTGTTAGGAATTGTGGGAGTTGAAGTCCAAAACACCCGGAGGGCCCAAGTTGGCCCATGCCTGAGCTATATACTTCCCTTTTTTAATTTTTGTATTCTTTCCTCCCTGTTATTTTTTTCCTTTCCCACCTGAAAAAAAAACAAAACAAAATTAAGATATATACATAATAAAGATAACATTTACAAGAGACGCTCAGACTGGTCTGTGTCACAATTCCTGGGTTTGAGAAAAGAAGAATTAGAAAATGTTGCTATTATCTATCATCTTAGTTACTAATTAGGATAAACACATTAAATCAATGGCACTTACATAAGTACGGAATTATTACCATTATTATTATATTCATTTATACTCCACTTTATCTCTCCGGAAAGAGACTCAAAGCGGCTTAATATAAAAACATTACCATATACAATTAAAAATACAGTAGACTCTTGATTATCCAACATAAACGGGCTGGCAGAATGTTGGATAAGCGAAAATGTTGGAAAATAAGGAATTAAGGAAAAGCCTATTAAACATTAAATTATGTTATGATTTTACAAATTAAGCACCAAAACATCATGTTTTACAACAAATCAACCGAAAAAGCAATTCAATACACGGTAACGTTATGTATCAATTACTGTATTTATGAATTTAGCACCAAAATATTAAACTGTATTGGAAACACTTACTACAAATACACTTACTAAAAGGCACTCTGTTGGATAATCCAGAATGTTGGATAAGCGAGACTCTATGGTATACCAATATGCAAACATTAAAACAGGATTAAATATAAACAGATTTAAATATAAACAGAATAAAAACATATTGCGTTGGATAATCCAGAACGTTGGATAAGCGAGACTCTACGGTATACCAATATGCAAACATTAAAACAGGATTAAATATAAACAGTTTTAAATATAAACAGAATAAAAACATATTGAAAATTTAAAAACCACAGCAAGTTACAGGTGAATTTAGGAAAATCAATATAAAATAATATATAATATTATAATATATATTAATTCAAATACAAAATAAATACAAAAATATAAAATATAATAATATAAAATCCCAAATCCAAGATTTTTCTGGTACAAAGGTATTTTGCATAAAGGAGGCTTCCATGTGCACTACCATATTTCTAAGGAAGCAAGCCACTATTGCAGAATAGAGGGAATGCGCATGCGCCAGTTGGCTCTTCAGACGAGGGGAGACAGAGCACAAAGATGCGCATGCGCACCTTGGACCGTGGCTATTTAGAAAATGGGCGGGGTTACTATAAGGCCCCGCCCACTTCCCCATCAAGGGATTGTCTACAAAGTACCTCAAAATCAGAAGTTGGAAATGCCTCATTCGTGGGCCGAGGGAAGGAATAAAATGACTACGGACAACAAGAGGACTCTAATATCCATGTTCCGAAACGGGAACCTAAGAAGCTTTTGGCTTCGTTGGTTCTGGGGCGTTTTGATCTCGTGAAGGACTTTAGAGACGGACCCTAACATCACAAGAGCTGAGCGGTCTTATTGGCTTCCGTTCTTCTGACGGTCACCATGGAAACGGCGGGGTTGCTAGGAGACGGAGAGACGCGGGGGGAAACAAAGAGGTGGCTACGGCACTGCCTGGTAAAATAGTTAGTAATAGAACTATTGCTATAGTTATGGACTCTTTACAGTCCGGAGCAGGCCTGGGCCAACCTGGGCCCTCCAGGTGTTTTGGACGACAACTCCCACAATTCCTAACAGCCTACCGGCTGTTAGGAATTGTGGGAGTTGTCGTCCAAAACACCTGGAGGGCCCAAGTTGGTTGCTGTGTGTCTGGCCATGTCCCAGCAGCACTCTCTCCTGGCATCTTCAGAGGTTCTGTTGCAGGTGAGGCAAGTAGAATGTATTTATACCTGTCCAGGGTGGGAGAAAGAACCCGTGTCTGTTTGAAGCGAGTGTGAATGATGTTGCAATGAGCAAGCTTGACTTAGCAATTGAGTAGCTTTGCAGGTGCAAAGTCAATCAGTGAGGGTGTTTGCATAGAGGTAGCCTGACCTCTGTTGCTTGGAGGCATCCTCTGTTTGGGAGATGTTATCCAACCCTGGACATTTTTTCCACAGATATATATATATACAGTAGAGTCTCACATATCCAACACTCAGTTATCCAACATTCTGGATTAACCAACGCATTTTTTTAGTCAAAGTTTTCAATACATCATGATATTTTGGTGTTAAATTAGTAAATACAGTAATTACTACATAGCATTACTGCGTATTGAGCTACTTTTTCTGTCAAATTTGCTGTATATCATGATGTTTTTGGTGCTTAATTTTCTAAATCATAACCTAATTTGATGTTTAATAGGCTTTTCCTTAATCCCTCCTTATTATCCAACATATTCGCTTATCCAACGTTCTGCTGGCCCGTTTATGTTGGATAAGTGAGACTCTACTGTATATATATATATATATATATACACACTCGTCTCATTTCCAACAGACCTTTCAACAAACCTCTGAAGTCCCCATTAGCCACAGATGCAGGCGAAATGTCAGGAGAGAATGCTACTGGAACATGGCCATATAGACTATGATTGACCTCAAATGAACTTGTAGCACTTTATCTATGTTTGGAATTTGCAATTTATAATGTGCACTTTGCTGATCTACTATTACAGCCTCAATGTTTTAAATTCTATGTTTTTAATAAGTGATTTTTTTAAAATTTTGGTTAATGTGTAAATACTACTACTGATGCATGTTATTGTTTGTTGATGTATTGTACACTGTTATTGTTTTGTATTTGATATTTCTGTGAGCCACCCCGAGTCCCCTTCGGGGGAGATAGAGGCGGGATACAAATAAAATTATTATTATTATTATTATTATTATTATTATTATTATTATTATTATTATTATATAGCTCAAAAAACTCTGTTGTCTGGAGGCATCCTCTGTTTGGAAGGTCTTAATTAGCACTTGATTGATTACTTGCTGTCTGAAGTCCTCCTGTTTTTGATCGATGTTCCTTATTTATTGTCTTGTTTTTTAAAAAATATTGGTAAACTGATTTTGTTCATTTTCATGGTTTCCTCCTTTCTTTCGAAATTGTCCACCTGCTTCATGTGGATTTCAATGGCTTTTCTGTGTCGTCTGACATTGTGGTTGCCTGAGCAGTCCAGCATTTCTATAATATTCCGTGCTCTAGAAAATAGGGCCCGTTCCACACAGCTGTATAAAATCCACATTAAACTGGATTATATGGCAGTGTGGACTCAGACAATCCAGTTCAAAGCAGATATTGTGGATTATCTGCCTTGATATTCTGGTTTATATGGCTGTGTGGAAAGCTCTCAGATACAAGAGCCATGGATCCAAACTACAAGGAAAGGGATTCATTAAGAAAAATATCCTACGTGCAAGAATTATTCAGTAGTGGAATATTGTTGCTTTGGAGACCAATGCAGTCTCTTTGGGCCTTTCCACACTGCCCCAATATTCCTATATCTGCTTTAGAATTAGATTATCTGACTCCACACTGCCATATAATCCAGTTTAATGTAGATTTTATACAGCTGTGTGGAAGGGACTCTAGTTTCTAGAGCAGCAGAAATCTGGGATCAGATCCTGGGATAAAGGGCAGTGTGGAAGGATCCTTTCTCTGGAGATTTTTAAGGAGAGGTTGGATGGGCATCTGTTGAGAGGGATTGGGTTGGGTTGTGTATTTCTGCCTGGCAGAATGCGGTTGGATTGGATGGCCCTTGCCATTCTGTATCTCTGTTCTAGGATGTTCCCTGTAAATAGGCTCAGTAACTCTGTCTGCAGACTTTTTTCATGTCTGGAGTGACTTGAGAAACTGCAAGTTGTTTTGGATTTACTGATGATACGGAATTTAAGGTAAAGGTTTCCCCTGACCTTAAGTCCAGTCGTGACTGACTCTGGGATTTGGTGCTCATCTCCATTTCTAAGCCGAAGAGCCGGCATTGTCCATAGACATCTCCAGGACATGTGGCCGGCATGACTGCATGGAGCGCCATTACCTTCCCGTCTGAGCGGTACCTATTGATCTAGTCACATTTGCATCTTTTCAAACTGCTAGGTTGGCAGGAGCTGGGGCTAACCGCGGGCGCTCATTTAGCTCCCGGGATTTGAACCTGGGACCTTTCGGTCTTCAAGTTCAACAGCTCAGCGCTTTAACACACTGTGCCATCAGGGGCCCCGATATGGAATTTAAACCACCATAAATGAGAGGAAACTGCCTGGCAAGTGTGGCTAACCATAATAAATAACCAAAGTCCCTGATCAAAGACTCACCAGTGAAGCAAAGGCATAGGACAGAGATATTTTTATTTCATTCTTGGCCAAGATGTAATGCTTGTGGGCTCCTGACCCAAAATTACAAATATAAAAGAACACGTGCCATGCAAGAGTTTTTATACAACCAGGTAACCATTGTTTCAGTTCAAATCATCCCTTTTCTGCCTCTGATTGGCCAAAGAAAGAGACTATCTAAGATCCACAGTGGGTCTAAAGTGGAGGCTGCAGAACTGCCCGCATGGGAGGAAACAGCCTGGAAATACACCTTAATCTAGTTTTATATTAAACAGAGGCCGGGTTTTAGAAAACAACACAAGAGGTATATTCCAGACCCCTTCCTTCTGGAAGCAAACAAACAGGTTTTTCCAGGCAAAAAGGGTTTTCAGAAAGTCTATTGTCTATGGTTGGGAATTCATTCCTGAGTAACAGCTTTTTGGCCTGAGCCAGGCAAGTTTAGACAGTTTACATTTAAGAATATGATAGAATAACAGTACAGTTTATACATTTCAGACTTGGGAAATAGATACATTATATAAAAGGATAATACAGTAGAGTCTCACTTATCCAACATAAACGGGCCGGCAGAATGTTGGATAAGCGAATATGTTGGATAATAAGGAGGGATTAAGGAAAAGCCTATTAAACATCAAATTAGGTTATGATTTTACAAATTAAGCACCAAAACATCATGTTATAAAACAAATTTGACAGAAAAAGTAGTTCAACACGCAGTAATGCTATGTAGTAATTACTGTATTTACAAATTTAGCACCAAAATATCACGATGTATTGAAAACATTGACTACAAAAATGCGTTGGATAATCCAGAATGTTGGATAAGCGAGTATTGGATAAATGAGACTCTACTGTAATTGAAGAGGGGGTAGCTAGGAAGACACAGCTCCATTGTGTCTCCTGCAACATCACTTGGAGCCTCTCAATATATACAATATATTATAATATTATAACGTAACACAATATAATACTAACAATAAAATAGAATATATAATAATACTGATATAATAATACTAATATATTAAATACTAGCTGTGCCCGGCCACGCGTTGCTGTGGCGAAGAATGGTGGTATGGGAAATAAAGTATTGAGGAATTGGTGGTAGTTAAGGTCAAGGGTAAACGTTTTCCCCTGACGTTAAGTCCAGTCATGTCCGATTCTGGGGGTTGGTGCTCATCTCCATTTCTAAGCCGAAGAGCCGTCGTTGTCTGTAGACTCCTCCAAGGTCATGTGGGATGACTGCATGGAGCGGTGTTACCTTCCCACCGGAGCAGTACCTATTGATGCACTCACATTTACATGTTTTTGAACTTCTGGGTTGGCAGAAGCTGGGGCTAACAGTGGGGGCTCTGTCAGTTCCCCCAATTCAAACCTGCGGCCTTTCGGTCCAGAAGTTCAGCAGCTCAGCGCTTTAACATGCTGTGCCATCAGGGGACATTATTTCCTAACGGTTGTGAATATACAATATTTCTGATTGTTTTTTTTTTGTCTGTTGGAGGCAAGTATGAATGCTGCAATTAGGAAAAATGATTAGGATGTAATGGCCTTGCAGATTTAAAGCCTAGCTGTTTCCTCCCTGAGTGATTTTTTTGTTGGGAGGTGTTAGCTGGCCCTGATTCTTTCCTGTCTGGAATTACCTTGTTTTCAGAGTTGTGTTGTTTGCGATATTTTATATGCTTCTACTGTCTGTGGCCCTGAGAAAACAGAGGATTGGCCAGACTTTGATTATGGGAATCCTTTGTTGGGAGGTGTTAGCTGGCCCTGATTGTTTTCTGTGTGGAATTCCCCTATTTTCAGAGTGTTGTTCTTTATTTAGTGTTCTGATTTTAGAGATTGTATTGTTCTGTTTTATTATACCACATTAATTTTTATATAGTCTGATTTTAGTGTTTTTGAATACTTGGAGCCAGATTGTATTCATTTTCACGGTTGACCGCAACACAATAATAATAATAATAATAATAATAATAATAGTAAGGATAGTAATGATAGTAATAATAATGACTTTGGTAATACATAGTGCTTCACTGCCTTCTCAGCTTCCTTTCTGGAAGAATCCTTTCTTGGGAGGTGTTAGCTGGCCCTGATTGTTTCCTTTGTGGAATTTCTAATTTCCTTGCTTTATTTACTTTCTTTATTTCTTTATTTCTTTATTACTGTCCTGGTTTTAGAGATTATATTGTTCTGCATTATTCTATCCTAAAAATTATTTCATATCAAAGTAGAATCTCACTTATCCAACATTCGCTTATACAATGTTCTGGATTATCCAACACAGTCTGCCTTTTCATAATCAATGTTTTTGTAGTCAGTGTTTCAAATTCATTGTGATATTTTACTGGTAAATTTGTAAATACAGTACAGAAGAGTCTCACTTATCCAACATAAACGGGCCGGCAGAACGTTGGATAAGCGAATATGTTGGATAATGAGGAATTAAGGATAACCCTATTAAACATCAAATTAGGTTATGATTTTACAAATGAAACACCAAAACATCATGTTAGACAACAAATTTGGCAGAAAAAGTAGTTCAATACGCAGTAATGCTATGTAGTAATTACTGTATTTATGAATTTAGCACCAAAATATCACGATATATTGAAAACATTGACTACAAAAATGCGTTGGATAATCCAGAACGTTGGATAAGCGAGTGTTGGATAAGTGAGACTCTACTGTAATTACTACATAGCATTACTGCGCATGGAACTACCTTTTCTGTCAAATTTGTTGTATAATATGATGTTTTGGTGCTTAATTTGTATAACGATTACCTAATTTGATGTTTAATCAGCTTTTCCTGAATCCCTTCTTATTATCCAATATATTTACTTATCCTGCCGGCCTGTTTATGTTGGATAAGTGAGAGTCTACTGTATATTGATCATCTTATATTATCTGCTTAGAACTGGATTATATGAGGCCCCTTCTTCACAGTTGTATAAAATGCACACTGAAGTGGATTATATGGCAGTGTGGAGTCAAGATAATCCAGTGCAAAGCAGATAATATAAGATTATAAATGGGTTATATAGCTGTGTGGAAGGGCCTTGAGTCTACACTGCCATATAATCCAGTGCAAATTAGATAATCTGTGGAAGAAGCCTAAGTGAGGCCTAAATTTGCCTGTCCCCTAACTGAAACCTGGCTGTCCCTTGGTTGCTAGGCAACGAAGTGGGCAGAGATTAGCCCTCTAAACTGGCAGCAATTGGATAAAAACAATTATTGCTCTCCCTCTAATTAGGACTTTATTTTTCTTTTCTTTTTGTTGTATCAACCTAGAGGCGTGGATGATGGGTTGTGTTGTCAAATTTCGAGGTTGGGGGGCCTGTAGTTTTGTTGTTTTGTCCACTGCCCTGATGCCATCACTCTTTTATATATATAGATAATACTAATGATAGTATAGTATTATCAGCATGTTTTGAAGGAATTCAGACATATAGGATTTCTGTATTGGGCAGGTATGCATCTTCCCGTCCCTTGTGAAGAAATCTACTGAGGCTCAGTTTCCCCCTCTGTTTTCATGTTCCCCATTTGCAGTATCTCTTCCTGGCTTAAAAGATGGCTGCTGGGAATCCATACTTGAATATCCTGCCCAAGAGCATCATCAGCAGTTTAAAGAACCCGGTGAGTCCCGGACAGAAAAGATGGCTCTATAGTAGTTAGCTACTTGGGATTTGATTAGGTTTGCCCACATTTCTTTCTTCCTTGAACATATGCCAATGTGGTTGCACCTTGTTCATGGAATAACCCTTTTGTGGAATGTTCCTTTTAGGGTTTGGGAGCCGAAAGAGGCACCAGGTGGAATTCTGTTGGGTTTTTATCGCACAAAGTTGGGATTCAGATGGCTTAGCAACATGCAGTCATTGAATTCTTGACAGCAGAAGGTGTCACCCCAAAGGAGAAAGGCGTCACCTTCATTCTCATAACGCAAGAGGAGTTCCTGGCAAATTTCACATCTGTGCGCTTTCATTTCAGGCGTCAGCATTCTGGGTATCCATCGTGCACAGATCTTCCGATAGCCAAGCAAAGCAATAATGTTTCATATTCATATTTTTCTCAAACCCAGGAATTGTGACACAGACCAGTCTGAATGTATCTTTATTATGTATATATCTTAATTTTGTTTTGTTTTCAGGTGGATAGGGAAAAAAATAACAAGGAGGAAAGAATACAAAAATTAAAAAGGTAAGTATATAGGTCAGGCATGGGCCAACTTGGGCCCTCCGGGTGTTTTGGACTTCACATTCTTGTGAAATGCCGATTATGCTTGAAATTTCTCTCTGAGTGATACGACGATTGTCCTGGATCAGTCTGTCAACCTTTTGTTTGTGAAACTCGGTGGTTGCTGTCACAGGACATCCAACTCCTTGTTTGTTTGTAACGCAAGTCAGATGTTCCCACCTCAACATCTTCAAACGTGTTAGGGTGAGAGAGTATAGCGGAACCAGCAGCGTCCAGTTAACACCATGTGCAAAGAACTCACACCAGGCAGAGGAATTGAAAGAACAAAGGAACTTTACTCTTGCTTGTTGAATTGAAATATAAAACAGTTCTGTAATCGTACGATGTCCATGTAGTTGCATAAGATCAATAACTAATCAATCAGCATTCAATATATCCAGCATAGCATATTCAAACTGCTACTTGACCGTAGCTAGAGAGCCTGCCTTTTCTGTGCTCTTCCTGGAAGCCCAGATTCCCAACTGAAAAACCCAGCCATCTGCCAGCAAACCGATACATTGTATTTGAGGCGTGGCTTGCCTCTGCAGAAGCTTAGCTCCCTTTTTAAAGATATCTTTTGCAAACAACTTTGCAAGGATTTCTTTACACACACACACACACACATAGCAATTTTGGCGCAATAAAACGTACTCGCCCAACGACGCACAGGACTCACATCAACACAATCCCTACAAACAGCTTGCATTCTTGGATGAATCTCCTTTCGGGTGACACCTTCTGTTGTCAAGAATTCAGTGATTGCACTTTACTTAAGTCACATTGACCGAACATCTGTGCAGGGTTCCATACTTTGCACTTTAACAACACAACCGTTCAATGCTAAGGCTTCCCACCAATTGGAACTGCAGATGAGAGTCTACTGAACAAGCCAGTACCTACCGCATACCAGGACTGCAATCGGTTGAGGAGTTATGAAGGTGGAGGCATTACTTTTCACTCAACCCTCGTAGTTCAATAAGATGCACTATTACAATTGAATTGAAGCAAAAGCCTAGCCTAAAGCAGTTAATGGACGCACGTTAGAAACACATGCCTAAAAAAAGTGTAACACTTCTTATCATGGTGACTTGCTATAACAAGTCACCATTGTAGAGGCAACTGCCAGAAAGGGACAAAATGAGGGCATTGCTTCTCCCGAATCAGAATTCTGCCTTTCAGCGAAATTTTCCTTTATTCCCCAAATTGAGATATTAAAAAATGAGATATTAAATGAGATATTAAAAAATAGTTCCAATGTGAAATGTTTCTGTTTGCTATGTTTACATTCCTTTGGTCACTTTGCCTATCACTTCTCTAGATCAGGCATGGGCAAACTTGGGCCCTCCGGGTGTTTTGGACTTCAACTCCCACAATTCCTAACAGCCGGTAGGCTGTTAGGAATTGTGGGAGTTGAAGTCCAAAACACCCGGAGGGCCCAAGTTTGCCCATGTCTGATCTGGATGCTTAAACAAAACGTTCTAACTTTGCATGTTCTCAGGGCTACTTTTTCTTGTGTGTGTTAAGATTTAGGAATTCATGGAAGATGGTTTGCTTCCTCCCTGGGAACTAATTTCTCTTTTGCTGCTTTTAGGATTATAGCCCATGGCAAAGAAAAGCTAGGAAGCAAACGTCGCGTGTAGACTTACCACCACTCAATAGATCAGAAAAAAAGAAGGAAGGAAGGAAGAAATCCCCACAGAGTCCAAAATCCAGGATATCAGGTTAGGGATGTTAGATAGAAATGGTACAGCATTTCTGATTATAGAGAAAATACTGTTTGATGGACATGTGGTATATTGATAGCACCTGTGTAATGACTGTAAATGTCATAATATAATTCCTAAGCGGATGTGGTAATGGCTGAATCATAACCATGTGAGGTGTATTGCAAAGGGGTTGCATCAAGCAGTGTCCCTTACTGATAATCTATCAGTAGGTAGCTCTATATAAGGAAGATGAAAGAATCCATCTTATTCTCTCCTATGTGACTCAGTGTGAGTATCTGCCAATGTTATATGTGACTAATCGATGACTGATTGTTTGCATTGACAAGCTGAAAGTGGATCTGACTATCCTGTTTGTACATTGTGTAAATATTGCAATGGTGCAGATTAAAGCTTCTGGATGTTTTGGGTGAAAACCTAAATCCATAAATTTACTAAATACTGTCTGTGGATAGAGTCAGATGCTTACAGCTGGACTCTGCTGAAGACAGACTGAAGTTTGGACTGAAGGAGAGAATATTTCTGGAACATGGCCATACAGCCCGGAAAACACACAACAACCCCAGACTGAAGTACTGTATATACTCGAGTATAAGCCTAGTTTTTCAGCCCTTTTTTTAAGACTGAAAAAGCCCCCCTCGGCTTATACTCGGGTGAGGGTTCTGGTTGGCTTATATTTGGGTCAGCTTATACTCGAGAATATATGGTACATTTATTATTTTTCTCTATTATTATTATTAGTATTATTACATTTATTATTTTTCTCTGTTATTGTTGCTACTATTACATTTAATTTATTATTATTATTATTATTATTATTATTATTATTTTAAACTTTATTTGTACCCCGCTAGCATCTCCCGAAGGACTCGATGCGGCTTACAAAGGCCAAGGCCTCAACACACAATATAACAATACATTTAATTTACTCTATTTTTTATTATTATTAATACATTTATTATTTCATTCTGATCTTAATAATAATAATAATAATAATAATAATAATAATAATAATAATAATAATAATAATATAAAAACTTTATTTATACCCCGCCACCATCTCCCCGCGGGGACTCGGGGCAGCTCACAATGTTACAAAAGTAACAACACAAATACATTAGCACAAAATGCACAAGTTAAAACACAATAGGATAATAAAACAAAAGTTAATACAACAGAATAGTATCAAACAACCACCAATACAGTTCAGTCAACTTCATAGGTGGGGGGGACTGTAGCAGCAATATAAAATAGAATCATTAGATTAAAAATATTATTATTATTGCATTTATTATTTTACTCTATTTATTATTACATGTATTATTTTTCATTCATTAGGGCAGCTTATACTCGAGAATATATGGTACATTTATTATTTTTCTCTGTTATTATTGGTGCTATTACATTTATTATTTTTCTCTATTATTGTTGCTACTATTACATTTATTTTACTCTATTTTTATTATTATTATTATTAATACATTTATTATTTCACTCTGATCTTATTATTATTATTATTACATGTATTATTTTACTCTATTATTATTAAAAGGATACATAAGCACATTTACATTGAAGAAGATGAGAATAATGATTTGAGTTGGACAGTCTTATCTTAAATTTGAGCTTTATGTAAATATTCAAAAACATTTAACCTACTGATTCCTCAATTAATGTAATTTTATTGGTATCTATTTTTATTTCTGAAATTTACTACCCTAAGCTTATACTGGAGTCAATATTTTCCCAGTTCTTTTGTGGTAAAATTAGGTGCCTCGGCTTATATTCGGTTGGCTTATACTCGAGTATATATGGTATGTTTGTGCTCTGAAAGGAGTCTGCTGTATTTTGCTTGCTTCTGGGACACTTGCTATCCAGAATACAGCAGTTCAGGGAGGTCATGATTTGGAAACTATAAATCACTTCACATACCAGCATCCCACAACAAAGGACACTTCTATTGCGCCAAATTGCTATGTGTGTGTAAAGAAATCCTTGCAAAATTGCTTGCAAGAGATCTCTGCAAAAGGAGAGCTGAGCTCTTTTTGCAGAGGCAAGCCACGCCTCAAACAATGTATCAGTTTGCTGGCAGATGGCTGGATTTGTCAGTTGGAAATTTGAGCTTACAGGGAGAGCACAGAAATAGACAGGCTCTCTGGCTACGGTCAAGTAGCAGTTTAAATATTCTATGCTGGATATATATTGAATGCTGATTGATTAGTTATTGATCCTATGCAACTACAAGGACATTGTACGATTGCTGAACTGTTTATTTGACTTCAACTCAACAAGTAAAGTTTTCTTTGTTCTTTTAATTCCTCTGCCTGGTCTGAGTCTTTTGCACATGGTGTTAACTGGACGCTGCTGGTTCTGCTATACACACACCTTTTAACAACTTCTACACATTACATATATGGATCTGCAGTGGACCTCTGCACATTCTTATAAGAGGCATTTAGTGGTACGTCATATTTTTCTTGCCTGGGAGCAGGAGGGCTTTATTTCCATGCATGGCTTTCCAGGGGCTGATCTTTCTTCTTACATTGCACATAAACTGGAAACTGGGCTTTTCCCAAAAGGATAACGTTTGCTTTGTTCTAGTGGGCGAAAGGAGTCCCGTCTTTGGCTTGAAGATGCCACTCCCTGTGAAACAGAACTTCCGTTTTCCACAGACCATGACAAAGGAAATGAAGTTGGCAAAGAGCTTGGAGAACATCAAAATTCTGCAGGTGCATCAAAGCGTTGTTCTGGGATTCCTTTATTGATGCTATTGATACTGAAACGCCTTTTTACAAATCTCAGAGATTGAAGGTTGTTTATTACTGTCAGCCAATCTGTAATTATCTGGAGTTTTTACATTAATTTTTGAATAGCTTGGGCCTTTAGCTTGAGAACCACAACATTGGTTCAATAGGTGGTTTAACATCAACGCTTTTACAAGTACAGTAGAGTCTCACTTATCCAACATAAACGGGCCGGCAGAACGTTGGATAAGTGAATATGTTGGATAATAAGGAGGGATTAAGGAAAAGCCTATTACACATCAAATTAGGTTATAATTTTACAAATTAAGCACCAAAACATCATGTTATACGACAAATTTGACGGAAAAAGTAGTTCAACATGCAGTAATGTTATATAGTAATTACTGTATTTACAAATTTAGCACCAAAATATCACCATGTATTGAAAACATTGACTACAAAAATGCATTGGATAATCCAGAACCTTGGATAAGCAAGTGTTGGATAAGTGAGACTCTACTGTATGCAGGCCTGTAGCGAGGGGGTGGTTTTAGGGGTTCAAACCCCCCCCCCTGAAATTTTTCAGGTTATATAAAAAACCTGGTTTACTCATGAATTTTAACTGGTTAACAAATCCCCATGCTAAGTCTATGAAACACAAAACATTAAGAGTCCCTTCAGGCACTATCTCAAGCAGATATTGACAGGTTTGTAGCGGGGAGGGGTGTGTGCTAGGGGTTAACCCCCCCCCCCCCCCCCGAAATTTTCAAAACCCTTCCCGAAATTTTTTTCTGGCTACGGCCCTGACTGTATGTATACAAAATTAAAATAGATTTACATTTTGGTGGGTGGGAAATATGAGACACAGACACCGTCTTATGTAAGTTGCAGAGGAAATGTACTGCCATATAATCCTAATTATCAAAGCAGATAATCCACATTATATGCTTTGAAATGGATTAAATGAGTCTATGCTGCCATATAATTCAGTTTAAAGCAGACAATCTGGATTTTATATGGCAGTGTAGAAGGGGCCTACATTTTCTCTGTAACTTACATAAGATGGTGTCTGTGTCTCATATTTTTGAAGAATGCAAGATTCATGCTTATGTAAAATTGGGAGTGAGAGCAGCAGCCACAGAGCTCAAGCAGTTCTGGAACAATGTCCTCTTGTAGGTCCTGAAGGAATGGAGCGGGAAGAGATGAGCCACTATAATAACCTTTTGGAAATATTTCCAGAGGATTTCCAAGAGCCGGAGACACAGCTTGGACGAACTGAAGCACCACTCCAAAGTTCTCTTGAAGAAGAACCTGGGGCTTATGGAGGAGATCAAGGAAATGGATGATGAAACCGCCAAAGAGGCCAGGGATCTTCTCCAGCAGTATGAAATGTTTGGGGTAAGGCTATGTTCTACAGTTTAGAGCAAGGATGGGCAAAGGCCCCTCCAGGTGTTTGGGACTTCAACTCCCACAATTCCTAACAGCCTATCGGCTGTTAGGAATTGTGGGAGTTGAAGTCCAAAACACCTGGAGGGCCCAAGTTGGCCTATGCCTGACCTAACTCTTCTTTGTCTGTCTTTGTGGTGTTGTTACTGAAATGGCAGACAAAGGTTTGAGGAAATGAGACAAAGAGAGTTCCGGTGGCAGTAGAAAAAATGACGTTTATTCTCAATGGCCAGAGAGAATAAGCAAAGACCTTCCTCTGTGGTCAGGAAAGCGAAGGTACTGGAACAAAGGATCACAAGTTCTTATATACCCTTTTTCCTCCATCTACTACGTCATCTAGGCATTATCCATCACCAATTAGTGTCAAAAAAAGTCTTACTGTGCACTTACTAAAAAGCTATCTTTGCATTTTCCTAAAATATAGACTACTTTCAAGACCCTTGACCCTCCATTAGCCTTATCTCTGGAATTCTCATCTCATCCAGTAGGGGTTCTCATTAATTAAGGAGTTCCCCCTTATCTTAGCTGTCAGAGACCCATTAGCACTCCCCTCATGACGCCAGGTCTTATCTTGACATCCCAAAAAGCCTTAATTTGTCTCTTGTCCATTAGCTTATCTATTCTTGTTGACACTTAACATATGTCCCCGGCACTCAGTGAACTTTGGTCTTGCTTTTGCTGAGCAGAGTGTATTTTTAAGGCTAGCACACAATCTGCTGGTGATTACATATTTTCCTATTTCTATTTCTTAACATGATTACATTCAATATATATATTTTCCAATACAAGTATTATATTTTCCCAATACACCTTCATCATTACCTGCCATGAAGTTGACGTGTAAGTGAGAGATCTCCAAGTCACTCTGCCTTCAACAGCCCTACTCAGGTCTTGGCTTCCTTGACTATGTCCATCTATCTGGAATTCGGTCTTCCTCTTTTCCTACTGCCTTGACCAAGCATTATTGTCTTTTCTAATGAGCCAGATCTTCTCATGATATGATCAGGTATGACAGTCTCACTTTAGTCCTCTTGGCCTCTAGGGAAAGTTCAGGTTTTGTTTCCTTTAGGATCCATTTTTAGCCATCCAGGATATTTAGATAATAATAATAATAATAATAATAATAATAATAATAATAATAATAATAATAATACACTTGATTAGTTTCTGATTTTTGACTTCAATCAAAGCTGGTTCTTCACTTTGCTTTACATATTTTGCCAGGGCATGTTCTTCTTCTTTGACTGCTTGTTTTACTTGTAAGAGTCCTCTGCCACCAAAAGTGGAAAAGCTGATAAGGAGAAGACCTGGCTCTGGCTCACAAATGGGACCCTGAAGAAGGAGACAGAAGACCTGATCCTTGCAGCCCAGGAGCAAGCCATCAGAACAAAGGCAATTAAGGCCAAGATCGAAAAATCAGCTCATGACTCAAAATGCAGACTGTGAAAGGAAACCATTGATCATATCCTCAGCTGCTGTAAGAAAATCACACAGACAGAATACAAACTGAGGCACAACTATGTGGCCCAAATGATCCATTGGAACTTATGCCTCAAATACCACCTGCCAGCAGTAAAGAACTGGTGGGATCACAAACCTGCAAAAGTATTGGAGAATGAGCACGCAAAGATACTGTGGGACTTCCGAATCCAGACTGACAAAGTTCTGGAACACAACACACCAGACATCACAGTTGTGGAAAAGAAAAAGGTTTGGATCATTGATGTCGCCATCCCAGGTGACAGTCGCATTGACGAAAAACAACAGGAAAAACTCAGCCGCTATCAGGACCTCAAGATTGAACTTCAAAGACTGGCAGAAACCAGTACAGGTGGTCCCGGTGGTGATGGGCACACTGGGTGCCATGCCAAAAGATCTCAGCCGGCATTTGGAAACAATAGACATTGACAGGATTACGATCTGCCAACTGCAAAAGGCCACCCTACTGGGATCTGCGCACATCATCCGAAAATACATCACACAGTCCTAGACGCTTGGGAAGTGTTCGACTTAAGGTTTTGTGATACGAAATCCAGCATATCTATCTTGTTTGCTGTGTCATAAAATAATATAATACACTTGATTTATATTCCTCTCTATCTCCCTGAGGAGACTCAGAGCAGATTACAACGTACACAGATAGGCAAACATTCAATGTCTTTAATACAGTGAAGTAACAATGACATACAAATACACAGAACAAAGGTAAAGGCTTCCTCTTTCATCTCCGGCTTTCTGGAGGTGGTGCTCAACTCTGGACATGGGGAGGTGTTCTTGTTTCATTTTCGAAGTTGAGGAGCCTGTTGTCTGTAGACACCTCCTGGTTGCGTTGCTGGCATGACTACATAGGCGCCTTATTACCTTCCCGCCAAAGTGGTACCTATTGATCTACTCACATTTGCATGAACTGCTAAGTTGGCAGGAGCAAGGGCTAACAGCGAGAGCTCACCCCGACCCGCAGCCTCGAACTGCCAACCTTAAGGTCACCACCTCAGAAGTTGGAAGAGACCCCTGGGGCTATCCAGTCCAACCCTATTCTGCCATGACACAGTCCAATCCCTCCCAGCAGATGGACATCCAGGCTCTGTTTAAAACCCTTCACTCGACTGGACACCCAAGCAGCATATTCCACTCCTTGAACAGCTCTTCTTAACTGTCAGAAAGCTCTTCCTAATGTTTAGGTGGAATATCTTCTCCAAGATCATATCTCATATGAGTTGCTTTTCTTCTGATCGTGTTTCGCTGCTGTCCATCTGTCTGGCTAGCAGTAGCTTTCTTCAGTTTCAGGCAGAACCCTTTCCAACTTGGCCTGAGAGTTTGGCATACAAAGCTGTTTTCATTAAAAATAGCCCTTTCTTTGCAATCCAGGCTGAAGTCCCTAAAGAGTCTCACCTCTCTTGTAACATTAGTTTTCAGCCTGCCTGCCTACAATATCCTCCATCTCATCTTCACTGATTCTGATCCGATAACTGCAGTTTTACCAGATTTATAGGAAAGAGGATTGAACTGCAGGGGGGGAAAACCAACACAATGTGATAGCTGCAATTCTTTATTAATGGAGTGTTTAAGACCAATAAACAGAAATGTGGGTTATCCGAACACAGAACTAGAAAATTTCCTAGAAAATGTCACAGTGATTGAAAAAATGTTATCTTACTTAGCATGTTTTATTTAAATACTGTATTCAAAGTTTTATAATGATAATAACACTTTATATTATATTCCGCCCTTCTTCCCATGGGGACTTAGAGCAGATTACAATGTAAACAGAGACCAGCAAACATTCAATGCCTTGTTACAATACAATGAAACACACAAACACAAGGAAAGGCAAAGGCTTCTCCTTTCATTTCCGGCTTTGGAGGCAGTGCTCATCTCTGGCTCTGCGGGAGGTACTCTTCTCCATTTCCAAGCTGAGGAGCCTGCGTTGTCACCTTCTGGTCGTATGAATGGCATGACTGTTTTGAGCGTCTTTATGCCTTTCCTGCTGAAGCAGTACCTATCTATCTACTCACATTTGCATGTTTTCAAACTGCTAGGTTGGCAGGAGCTAAGGCTAATAGCGGGAACTCACCCTGTTCTGCAGATTCAAACTGCCGACCTTCAGGCCAGAAGTTTAGCAGTACAAGGGTTTAACCCATTGTTATAAGCAAATTATTTTACTGAAAGAATAGTAATAAGTAAATAAAGAACCGGCTGTATGTTTCTTTTACAGTATTTAGACAATTGACTGTATCTGGAAGATCACTATTTGTCGCACCTCAGGTTAGCTTCACCTTGCTAAAGACACCAGGCTGCACACAGAACATTGTCTTTTGTAGTTTATTAGGAAATAAGGAAAGGATAGTTCATAAAAGATGAAAATTCGGTTCCAAAAGATAGTTACAAAAACAAGGCTGTAAGGAACAAATCCATAGAAACATTAGGCATGAAACAAGGTCCTTTCAAAACAAGCCAAAGTCTCAGAAACAAGAATACATCCAGGCTATAAGATAATACAGGAAAGCAGACTTGGTATTTGATTCAATCGAGGAAATTGCTTTGATGAAGATTTCCCTCTCAGCAGACTGGTTTAATAGCATAACATAAAGGCATTTCTTTGCTCTTTGACCTCCCTCTTATTTGCTATTCTGAGACTTCTGCGCAACCCCCAAATTTCCAAACGACTAGCCCGATCTAGAGAAGTGGCCTCATCGCTTTCAAGGCCACAGCGCTTGTTAGTGTTATCAGGCTGAGGCTGGGAGCTGCCCTCCCTTTCTGCTTCTTGCACCTGAAAACCATCATCAGTAACAACATCATTTCTTCCCGTGGGAAAGCCTCCCTGCTCCTCATCGCCCACAGCAGGAACACTCTGCACCTGAATCCCATAATTCCCATCAGAGTCATCTTGAAACTCATCCTGAACCCGAATCCCATCATCTTGAAACTGCATCCCAGAATCCTCATCAGAGTCACACAAAGGCTGAGTGTGTGACACACATTCCTAAAGAATATATCAAGAATACTTGATATATCTTATATCAACTGTTGACCCTTCTTTCACCGAGGTATAACTATAGTATCTTTAGCTTCTCTCACACTCTGCACTATTTCTCACTTTCATTTCAAATGGAGAGAAATCTGATTGAGAACAACTAGCTAACCTTCCAGTTTCATTAAAGGAAGGAAGCGAATGTGTGAGCAAGGCAGCTTATTAATCCCCTTTTGTCTTGAAGCCTTGTATGCATGACTGATTGGGAAGCAAAAGAGAAACTGTGCCAGCGGTGCATTCATTTGTTAGGGTCTTCCTCCGAGAATCACGATTTGTCAGTGGACACTTCCTTAGAAGGATATCTAGATGTTTAGTCCCTCTAATATGATTGATTGCTGTGCAACAGTCCCAACAAGTGTAGATATATGTGTGGTGTGGAACTTTTTCCATGGAAAAATATCAATTTGCATTCGTCATTTTTCATTTTTATTTTTTCTTCTTCTCCTTTCACTTTACCCTAGTTTCTTTTTGCATAGGCAAACTTGGGCCCTCCGGGTGTTTTGGACTTCGACTCCCACAATTCCTAACAGCCTACCGGCTGTTAGGAATTGTGGGAGTCAAAGTCCAAAACACCCGGAGGGCCCAAGTTTGCCCATGCTTGCTCTAACAGTTGTACCCAATTTGTATCCCATGGCTGTGCTTTTGAAAACTGTTTCTATCTCAAAATGTCCTTGCTTTTGCCTTCATATCGTCATCAAATGACCGAAGATGGGAAGATGATAAGGCAAGGAAGGGAACTAAGGGGGTGCTTCTCTTCCTTTCCTTCCTGTTGTGTTTTTTGAGTGGTTACGTTAACTAAAAGCTGCATGTTGTCAAACCATGGTTAGTAGTACACCTGTATAGTTTGATTTGCAGAGTGCAGAAGATCCTTAGCCCTTATCCTGTTAAGGATATATATCTTGGAGTTTAAAAACTCCAAAATCAGAACAGTAAATAAGGAGAAGCACTCTTGATGAAGGTGTATTGGGAAAATATAATACTTGTATTGGAAACTATATATTGAATGTAATCATATTAGAAATAGGAATAGGAAAAATGTAATCACAAGTAGAATGTGTGCATATAGCCCCAAAATACACTTTGCCTAGCAAGACCCAGCAGAGACCAAAGTTCACCCTAAGTGCCAGAGACATATGTTAAGTGTCAACAAGAATAGCTAAGCTAATGGACAAAAGACAAATTAAGGCTTTTGGGATGTCAAGATAAGACCTGGCGTCTGTAGGAGTGCTAATGGCTCCCTAAAAGCTAGGATAAGGGGGAATTCCTCAATTAATGAGAACCCCTGAGAGCCTAGATAGGAATTCCTTAGATAAGGCCTAATGGAGGGTCAGAGGTCTTGAAAGTAACCTATATTTTAGGAAAATGCAAAAATAGCTTTTAGTAAAGTGCAAAGTAAGACTTTTTTTGACACTAATTGGTGATGGATAATGCCTAGATGACGCAGGTAGATGGAGGGAAATGGTATAAAAGAACCTGTGTTTCTTTGTACAGTACCCTTTTTTTCTGGAGACAGGAGGGTCTGTATTCTCTCTGGCCACTGAGAATAAACGTCTTTTTTTCTACAGCCACTGGAACTATCTTTGTCTCATTACCTCAAACCTTTGTCTGCCATTTCACTCTGAAAACAGAAGAATTCCAGACAGGAATCAATCAAGGGCAGCTAATGACTCTGAACAAAGGATTCCCCCCAGGCCAGGATGTGAGGCTGGGAAGGCCATTTAATGCTAACAAATGTGATTAATTACAACATTCACACTGGCCTCTGACAGACAAAAGTTCTTCCCGCCACTTTGGAACTTCCACAGATATATAAACCTTCCTTGCTTAGTTTTTCCATATCTCAACCTCCGAGGTTGCCTGCCATAGATGTGGGCGAAACATCAGGAAAGAATACTTCTGGAACATGGCCATACAGCCCAGAAAACATGCAACAACCCTGATATAACAGCCCTTTCTTACTCTGTGTGTCCCTGAACAAAAGTCTTGATGAAAGAAAAACACTTGAGTCAGCTGTACTTTAAAGTAGAAACTGAAAGTAGTTTATCCACTTAAGGGTAACAAAAATATACAACACAGTTCACAGCAGTTATCCTCACTACACTGAAAAGCAAACAAATACTCCTTGAGAAGTGCTTGATAATATGAAGGCAGAGAAACATAAGCAGTTCAACTTTGTCCTTATGAAGTGATCCATGGTGCTCTTGACTGGAGCAGTGAGCCAAACACTCACTCCTGGATTTTTCTGTAGCTTTCTTCAGCTTCCAGCTCCAGCAGCAACTTGTGGCTACACCAGTAGCTAACAGCCAACACCAGTGGCTAGAAGTCAGTACCACCAGCTACATACACCAGCAGTAAGCAGCTAACCCACAGTTTGTTTTAGTCACACACCCATCTAACACACTGCAGCTGTTCCACTATAGTTACAAAGGTTCTGATCCTTGGTATCACTTAGGAAAAGTTTGTCGTAACTTCTGAGTATCAACACATGTGGTTGATGTCCCCCAGTTGGACCACCCAGCTTTAAAATATATAGAGTCCTTAAGTAGGAAGGCCCCCCTAAAGGCCATCCAGTCCACCCTCCTTATTTCTGCCAAGGAGGAAGGCACAGTCTAAGCCCTCTTGACAAATGTGCATCCATTTGAAGCAGACTTCTTGTGTGGGAATCATAGTTGGAAGAGACATCATGGGCCATCCAGTCCAACCCCATTCTGCCAAGAAGCAGGAAAATCACATTCAGTGCCCACCCAGCCTCTGCTAAAAGCCTCCAAAGAAGGAGCATCCACCACACTCTGGGGCAGAGAGTTCCACTGCTGAACAGCTCTCACAGGAAGTTCTTCCTAATGTTCAGGTGGAATCTCCATTTCTGTAGTTCACATCCATTGTTCCACATCCTAGTCTCCAGGGCAGCAGAAAACTAGCTTGCTCCTTCCTCCCTATGACATCCCTGCACATCTTTATCCATGGACCTCATCATGTCTCCTCTCTGCCTTTTCTTCTGCAGGCTAAACATGCCCAGCTCTTTCAGCCGCTCCTCATAGGGCTTGTTCTCCAGACTCTTGATCCTTTGAGTCGCCCTCCTCTGGACACATTCCAGCTTAGAGTCTCCCTTCAATTGTGGTGCCCAGAATTAGATACAGTGTGATTCCAGATGTGGTCTGACCAAGGCAGAATAGAATAGAGGGGTAGTAGCATGCCTTCCTTGGATCTAGACACCAGACTCCTATTGATGTGAACCAACTTCCAGGAGTATCCTGAGCATCTGCCACCTTTGGTTTTTCTCTCCACAGACAGTCATCACAACCCTTCGGGACTCAAGCCAGAACCAGCTTGGCATAGCGAAAAGCGAATTGCTGGAGAAAGACAAAATAGTGGAGAAGAACGTGGGAAGTAAGCACAGCAGCATCCCCACAAGACCTGAGGCTGAATGGAAGGGATGGGGAAACATGTGTTTTTGTCCTTCCTGAGACCCTAGAGACCATTTTGACCATAATAATAATAATAATAATAATAATAATAATAATAATAATAATAATAATAATAATAATGTTGAAGTGGGAATGATTGTATACAGAATTGTTTAAATGTAATTGAGTTATAGTGATGCAATGTGAGCTGGAGATTGCATCATGCACTGTCTGCTGTCCACTATGCAAGTGTGTAAAGAGTTAACTGTTTATTGCATCAGACAGCAGAGGTGGTTATAAATAGCTCCCTGTGTTATCTGTTCTCCCCTCTGCTCTTTTGCCTCTCTGCACTCTGTATGTATATATCGTCTTGAGAATTTTTCCATTTGTTAGTAAATCTTTTGTAGAAAGCCAAACAGGCTTCAGCCTATTTATTGGTGCCAGTGATTCTTCGTTGATCTTCCACTACATATGTGTTTATCCAAACCGCGCGCTCTGACAAATAATAATAATAATAATAATAATTTTCTTGATTCTCCCCTTCCTCCCACAATCAGAACTAGATGCGGAGATGGCGCGCATGAACACGAAAGTACAAGCCCTCCAGGATGAGGTCAATGTCTTGCGGTCCTACATGGACAAGGAGTATCCGGTTAAAGCGGTCCAGATTTCATCTCTGATGCGGAGCATACGGAACCTGAGCGAACGGCAACAGGTGCGGAAAGGAGGCTTCTTCCAGCTTTCCTTCACTTGCCTTGGGGAAAAGTTAACTTTGGGACTACATTATCCATAATCCTCCTACTAGCATGAACCCTGGCCAGCCAGCTAGAGATTCCTGATACTGCAGTCCAAACAAAAAAAAAAGGTCTGGACTGTCAGAGTAATTTGCAGCGCAGCAGCAGTTGGATGGAATCAGTGGAACACAGAACGAAGTGACAACCGAGACGTTAGTAAAACTATATACAAAGTTTTACTGTAAGCAGTAATAATCAAGACAAACAAACTTGCAGATGAACACAGGACTTGACTCTCACTCTAAGCAGACAGCACTCGACTCAGAACTAAACTGATGCAATCAGTAATGCATACACACTTGTGTCTGGACACTCCCCAGTTCCAGCCACACATCAAGGTCATCACAGCTTCTCAGTAATTAACTCTTTCCAGACTATGTTACACTCTGGATGATGCAATCAGTATGCAATGCGGGCAAGACACAAATTTCATTTAAACACTACCAATACACAAATCCCACATTAACATGGACGTATGCTGCTTTAATGTCGCCTTGCTCCCTTGTGTCACTATCTTTCAGTATGAATTGGAGGACATTGAGGATCTGTCTCGACGGTTCCTTGAGACCTTGTCAGGGAAGGCCTTTAAGGAGGAGGAACATGTGTTTCAGACCATTGCAGAGGTTAGTGAGACTTTTCCCACTGCATATTTCTATTCTGATAGCTTTAATATTTATTCATCTATTTATTTTGTTGCACCTCAGTGCTGATTCACCTTGATCTTAACACACACTCCACCACAGTTTTTTTTAAGGTTTAAACCATTTATTGATAAAAGGCAGCAAAGTCTGAATAAAAATCAGTAAAGAAAGCAGTAATCCAAATGTAATGGCAGTCAGTAAAAAGCTATAATCCAAATGCAAAGGCATTCAGCAAAAAGGCAACAACAACAACAACAACAACAACAACAACAACAACAACTTTATTTTTATACCCCGCTTCTATCTCCCCAAAGTGGACTCAGGGCTGTTGTGACTGCGCCTTCGGGGATTATGGTTGATGGTGATGGAATTCGAAGAGGAAGAAAAAACCCTTGTGATGAGGGTTCACTGGAGGAGTTGCGCAGGAAGCGACTTAGAGAGCTATATGGGGATCTTCTGAGGAAGATTCAGATGGGGAGATGGATGCTGAAGAACAGGTGGTGGCTGGGGAAGCGGGCACTGAATGGGCACAGCCACCGGAGATGTCTGGGGATTTGGGGTCTATGGATACTTCTGAACCTGGGGTTTCTGCAGGAGCTGATCCCAATTGGGATGCTTGGAGAAGGGAGGATGGTTCTTTAAGTGTTCATGGGGCTAAGTGTGGGCAGGTTGATTGGGACTCCGACGAATTGCTAGGTACTCCAGATCCACGAGCTCTAGCTGTGTGGAGTTCAGACTCTGAGTAGATTTGGGACACCTGGTGTTTGGGTGTGAGTGTTTGGTCACCCAGGAGGAAGGGGAATAAAATGGGAATGTTTGGCCACTGCACTTTGCGTGTGGCAAGGTGTTGCTGAGGCGCCATTGGGATCTCTGT
Organism: Anolis carolinensis; assembly: GCF_035594765.1. Classification (NCBI taxonomy): domain Eukaryota; kingdom Metazoa; phylum Chordata; class Lepidosauria; order Squamata; family Anolidae; genus Anolis; species Anolis carolinensis. Next base: position 249,087,332 of record NC_085844.1, read on the forward strand.
GCTGGACTTGGACTGTGATTCGGATCTGCTGATACCATCTTTGTGCCTTTTCGTGGACCTGGTTTGGATGACTGCACCCTCTTCGGACTCTGGATTGGTATTTGACCTGGCTTCTGTCTTCGCCCTCTGACTGACTACTTTTCCCGGCTTCTGACTACTGGTTTGTCTTTCGGAATTTCTGCTGCCTCCTAACCTGACCTTGGATTCTTCTGACGACGGCTATTCATCATCCCTTTGAGGCTCTCGGCTTAGCTGCACCATGGAAGCAGTTTTACTGCTTTTCTAGTTTGTTTATTTTCCAGCAATTAACTCTATTTGTTTTCCAAAGCTGAATTGAAGCGTTATTTAGTTTTTTATTGAATGCCAGCATGGGAAATTAGCGTGGCTCGTTTTTGAGTTACTATTGTCCAATCTACTCTCGAAACACTGATAAGTGAAGTGTTTCAAGGATATTTCCTGTGTTTATGTTATTTTTTGGCTTATCTTCGGAATAAACTCTGTTTTGTAACTGGCGTCTGACTCTTGACAGGGAATTTCATGGGGCCAAGCCCGGATAAAAACAATAACAGTATAAAACACAATAGACAATAGACATGCACTATTATAAAATTTAAATATTAACCTATAAAATAAATAACAAAACTTAATAAAACATAGATTAAAAACAGAAAGGTTGTAAAAATAGACTGGGTAAAGTGCACCGTGTAAATACTGTAAACATGAGGTAACGGATAAAGTGCTGCAAATTTGGGGAGAGCAATTTGGGATGGGAATAGATCCTGTGTCTATATCAAGTTAACAAGGTGAAAAGTGCAACCGGTACGGAAATGGTCACGGATAAGATTGTTATGGGGATGAGCAATCTTTGTCCAAAGGCCTAAGTGAAGAGCCAGGTTTTCAAGCTCTTCCTGAAAGCTACCAGGGTGGGGGCTTGCCTGATTTCCCTGGGGAGCGAGTTCCAGAGCCGGGGGCCACCACAGAGAAGGGCCTCTTTCTCGTCTCCACCAACCGCGCTTGTGATGGTGGCGGAAAAGAGAGGAGGGCCTCTCCCAACGAACGATAATAATCCAAAGATACAGGCAATTTGTAGAATATAGTTCAGAGTCTCTGATATAGAAAATAAATCCTGAAAACAAGGCAACATGAACTTCAAAGTATAATCAAAGACACAAATTCCAGGCATGAACAAAAGCAAGAATCCTTTCCCATGAGCATAAACAAGATAGGAGCTGTGCTTCAAAAATCAACATTGCTTCATTTGAAATCTTTCCCTGTTTCTCCCTTATTTAATGATGCTTACAAACCAAGAAAGCATTTCTTTGTCCTTGGATTCCCACGTGTTTACCAGTTATCCTAAGGGAACGTCTGGGAGAATGAATCTTTAGCCTTAACCTTGTATTCCTATCTAAGGAAGACTCCTCTGACTCTCTGCCAGAGACACCTGGGACTTGTTGATGTTCTGACTCCTGTGAAAGGTCGCCCTTATCGCTAGCTTCTCCCTCTCTGCTAGTCTATGGTCTCTCTAACAATTCAGAGCTTTCAACATTTCCCTCATCAACATTTCCTTGATCAGCCTGCATAAACCCAAATCATCAGACTGAACCACAACATATTTACAGTATTTTTATATTCCGCCCTTCTCACCCTGAAGGGGACTCAGGGCGGATCACAGAAGACATATACAGCAAACATTCAATGCTGTTATACACAGACAGGACAAATAACAGTACAGATAGAAGTATATAGGCATTTCCTATCTTTGGCGTCCTGGAGGTTGTGCTCGATTCTGGCCACCAGGGGGTGCTGTTGCTCTATCCTCCATGTCAAAGAGCCCTGTTCAGACTTCCTCCTTTTTTGATCACCAACGTTTTCTGGTATTAAAATACCTCCACATTTAAGCAGTACCTATTTGTCTACTCACCGCTGTTTTCAATCTGCTAGTTGGGCAGTGAGCTGGGTTGAAGGTTGGGCGCTCACCCCCAACCCAGACTTCAAATTGCCAACCCTTCGACTGGCAAGATTTATTGCAGCTGGTGGTTAACCTGCTGTACTAAAGCCCGGCCCAGTATATAACATGTTTTTTTTTGTTACATGATTTAATAACACTATGTAACATGATTTTTGTTCCTGGGTTATAAATGTCATTTCCTAATTGGTTCTATCATTAAAAACATGGAAAAGCTTTATTAAGCTGCAAAAACATTTGTGGGACGTCCCGCAGCACATTTTGCTATTGTTTTTCAATGAGTAGCTCATTATAGAATTTCAACCAATTCAACCTAGTTTGTGGCAGCCACAAAAACTAGGTTTCTGGAGCAGAACAACTGCTTTTAAATTACGTACTGAACAATTAAACGGGAAATAATACTTTTAAATCAGGAACAGATTTTTTTTTTCAATTTTTGTTACATAGTTTATGGAGTGGGTTTTTTTTCTCTCCAAAATAATAGCAAAACAATAGATTGATCTTCATGGACAACAAATAAGGTTTGGTTTAGTTCATCAAATTCAAATTTAGACAGTTCCAGCTTCCTCGCTGTTTTATCAAAATTTAGAAGAAAGAAAGAGGGCTGAGCTGAACCTTGAGCGTGAGGACTGTAAAAGGTTTTCACACTTATAAAGATGTGGCCATTGTTTTTAAAGAGGTGAACTGAGCAGGATAGTTATTCAGTATTCTGTCCCAAAAGAGCCCAACTTATCCATCTTCCTCCTTGTACATGTCTGGGCCTTTCCTTTTTCTATCACCCAGCAAAAATATACTTTGAAATTCCCCTTAAATCATAAAAACAAGAGAGAAGAGATTTTCAGAAACCTACTATTCTCATCCCAAGCATTTGGGAAAAATCTGATTTAGGATTTAGGATTTAGGATTAGTATTTAGGATAATACTACGGTATTATAATACTACGGTATTATAACTCTCACTGCTAAAGGCATACTCAGAACATTGAATCTCTTTTCCTGCTCCATCGATCCATGTCCAAATCTCTGGAGCAGCTGAAAACAAGTTTGGCTCTTCCTCAAAGTGACCTCTTTTCAAATATTGAAACATGGCTCTCATGTCCCCTTCTCTTAACCATCTTTTCTCCAAGCTAAATATACCCAGCTCCTTTAGCCATTCCTCAGAGGGATTCATGACTTCCAGAGCTTTGATTCTTTTGGTGGCCCTTCTCTAGACACCTTCCAGCTTGTCCATATCCTTCTTGAATTATGGTATAAAGAACCAGACACAGTATGATTCCAGGTGCAAAATAAAGTGATGATTCAAGTTCCCCTGATCAGTGTCCAGGTTTCCTTCTTAGGTGCCTTTTCCTCTCTTTTGTGCAGAAGCAACTGATGCAGTACCAAGATGGCCTGACTCAGATGAACAGGAACAACCTGGAGCTGAAAAGACAAATTGCAGGACAGAAGGAGGCAAGAAATTCATCAACTAACTTAGCATTGCATAACCAATTGGAAAATAATTGCACATATCCTTTTGGCAAATGTGAATCTCCATGAATATGTGGAGCCCACCTTTTGAAAGTCAATAGTCAATAAAAGCATGACCTTGTTAGGAAAAAAATCTTTGTGATATTCACAAGCAATAATGTAATGCCACTCAGGTAGCTCAGCTGTTAAACTGAAGAACCATGTCTTTAAACTGCCAAGGATAAAGACATGCCACTACAAAAATATATTTGATTAGCAGTTTTAAATGTTTCTTTGCAGTTGTAACTATAGTTGCATTTGCCCAAAAGATATGCACTCACTTGAAACCTCTTAGTTTAAAATATGCACTCAGAGATTTAAAAAAGTCGTTTTTGAAAAATAACATATCTTGTTTACTCATAAACATCTTGTATTAATTCACCATACAGGCACATTTCTTATTGAAGTTCAGTTATAATTAGGATATAGCATTTCTGTGTTAAGTACACAAGGTATCATTCTTAATCAATAGTCCATAGTCTTTCGTTATAATTGTACTCACTGAAGTCCATAAACATACTTCTCTACTGAGGTTTCTAAACAACAACATGCATCCACCTCCACTGAGGTCAGGACACATACACCTGCTTTCATTGAAGACCAAACACATACTGAATACAAAATGGAGTCCTGAGTCTGAACATGCTCAGTACAATCACATGTCTATAACCCCTCCCACACCAAAGAGGTACGTTAAACTGGAAAATCAACATACACATACAATACAGGTTAGCAAATACATAAATTAAAAATTGTGAGAGGCCTGGGAGGTTCCTATTTCCAACACTTAGTGAGAAATTTTAGAAATGTGATGATGATTAAACCTAGAAAATGCCTTATAGGAGGGAGGAAGCATGTAAAGAGATCTAGTAATACAGTAGAGTCTCACTTGTCCAAGCCTTGCTCATCCAAGCCTCTGGATTATCCAAGCCATTTTTGTAGTCAATGTTTTCAATATATTGTGATATTTTGGTGCTAAATTCGTAAATACAGTAATTAAAACATAACATTACTGCGTATTGAACTACTTTTTCCTGTCAAATTTGTTGTATAACATGATGTTTTGGTGCTTAATTTGTCAAATCATAACCTAATTTGATGTTTAATAGGCTTTTCCTTAATCCCTCCTTATTATCCAAGATATTGGCTTATCCAAGCTTCTGCCAGCCCGTTTAGCTTGGATAAGTGAGACTCTACTGTACTATAAGATCTCTTTGTATGCTGATATTCCAGACTAACACAACTATGTCTTTGAATGTTACCCTCAAGGAGGAAGGGCAGTGGGCCTCCTTCCATGCAAAGTATGTATGCCTTTGAACTGTTTGGGAATAGATCACACAAAAATATATTACTGTAATAATCTAACTTAAATATGGCAGTGTAGACCCCTATAATTCAGTTCAAAGCAGATAATCTGGACATGGCTGAATTCTCAGGCAGAGGTTTCGGTACTCTTCTCTTGCTAACATCCCTTTTTCCTCTTTCAGTTAATTGCCGAGATGGTGAAAGAGGTCAAGGAATTGCACCGGAGCATCATCAAGCTGCATCACTCCACCGGGGATCCGCGAAATGTGATCTTTGCTGATGTCCTCCTCCGCAGACCCAAGTAGGTTGGTTCCTGGGCCTGAGTCCCAAGCAGTAGGGCTCGCTTGAGTTTAAAGGCTGGGGCTGTGTGTCTTCATGGGATAAGCCAGAGTCCCAGTACATTTTTACATTTTAAAGTAGTTTTTTCAGATAATTTTATTTATTTATTTATTTATTTACAGCATTTATATCTCGCCCTTCTTTCTCACCCCGAAGGGGACTCGGGGCGGATCACATTACACATATAGGCAAACATTCAATGCCTTTTAACATAGAACAAAGACAAGACAAACATAGGCTCCGAGCGGGCCTCGAACTCATGACCTCCTGGTCAGAGTGATTCATTGCAGTGATTCATTGCAGCTGCTCTCCAGCCTGCGCCACAGTCCGAGCCCACCAACCATGCAGAAAACCTTCCAAATACTTGAAAATGTAGAAATTAGAAGACACAAGGATGCTTTGTTATCCCCACATATGTCAGTTTTCTCCTACAGTATCTCTCAAAATGGTTACAGGAAACAACACACAATTCCTGTTGCCATTTTGACATGCACTGCAGAGGAGAACGGAGGGATTTGGGCTAACCGATTCAATTCAGTTGGCCATTCCACTATGAGCACCTTCTCCCAGAAGTATGCTTTGTGTCTTGGTATAATAAAAGAGACCTACCGGAGATTGGAAATCAGAGCAAGAAATAAATGGACAGGATAGCTGTCTGTTATTTATTTGATTTATTTTCGTTTCTACAATTTATATTCCACTTTTCTCTTGCCCAGAGACTAAGGCTGGATCTACACTGCCATATAATCCAAACTATCAAATCAGATAATTCACGTTATCTGCTCTAAAGTGGATTATATGAGTCTACACTGCCATATAATCCAGACTATCAAATCAGATAATTCACATTATCTGCTCTAAAGTGGATTATATGAGTCTACACTGCCATATAATCCAATTCAAAGCAGAACATCTTGATTTTATATGGCAGTGTAGAAAGGGTCTAAGAGGGACTTATCTGAATGCCCCAAAAATAACCCAGGGCCCCTTCTACCCTGCCATATAAAATCCAGATAATTTTGCTTTGAACTGGATTATATGACAGTATAGACTCGGATAATACCATTCAAAGCAGATAATGTGGATTATCTGCTTTGATACTCTGGATTATATGGCAGTGTAGAAGGGGCCACAGTATCCAAGAACCTGGGAGTGGCATGCAGTCATATCAAATTTATAAGACTTTAAAACTATTTAAAACAATAAGACTATAATTTAAAACAGGGGTCCCCAAACTAAGGCCCGGGGGCCGGATGCGGCCCTCCGAGGTCATTTACCTGGCCCCCGCCCTCAGTTTTATAATATAATATATTGTATATACATATAATATTGATAATAATATTATAATGTAATACAATATAACACTAATAATAATACCATATAATAATATTAATTATATATTCTATATTACATATAATATTACTAATAATATTACAGTATAGTGGTATAGTTCAATATAGTAATATATAATGCTAATATTGTGCTATGCTAATAATATAATATATTGTATGTACATATAATTTGTAAGCCACTCTGAGTCCCCTTTGGGGTGAGAAGGGTGTGATACAAATGTAGTAAATAAATGCAGTAAATAAATAATAAATACATTTTAGACTTAGGCTCACTCAAAGTCTGAAATGACTTGAAGGCACACAACAACAACAACAACAACAACAACAACAACAACCCTAATTAACTTGACTATCTCATTGGCCAGAAGCAGGACCATACTTCCCATTGAAATCCCAATAAATGTATGTTGGTTAAAATTGTTTTTATTTTTAAATATTGTATTGTTCTTTCATTGTTCTTGTTGTTGTTATTGTTGTTTTTGCACAAATAAGACATATGCAGTGTGCATCAGAATTTGTTTGTATTTTTTTCAAATGATAATCCGGCCCCTCAACAGTCTGAAGGATTGTGGACCGGCCCTCGGCTTAAAAAGTTTGAGGACCCCTAATTTAAAAGCTAAATTATCATTTTGTGTTATAAATAAACGCAACAGAAGCTTTTCCAGAGTCTTAAAAAATACTGAAGCAGGTTCACATCACGCAAAAATATAATTAATTTTTTGGCATATTAAACCATTTAACACTTATAACAGGACAGTTTAAAACCAGATAAAAGAGATTAAAACCGTCCAAAGCGTGCCTTACAGGGCACTGAAACGGCTCTCATGTTGGGATGCAGCAGTGGGTTGAAAAAAACCCTTTTCAGGGCACTCTTGTAGTTTCCTTGTGTCCTGTTTTGTCTTTCAAAAACAGCCTTAAAACAATGTGCTAAGTAAATGAAAACTGCTTTACTTCAGCAAAACATAAAGAACAGCACACGCAGTGGTATAATGCAAAAGAAAGCAAGGAAGTTTTAGGGCAAACACAGTTCTTAAGTCTGATAAATTCCCAAATCAAGTAGCAGTCTTACTTCAGACAAAGAAACAGCAATAAATCCTTAGGAGCAGTTTCCCAGATGCAGACTCGAAGCAGGCACAAGGACAGCGAAGGCTTAGGCATTAGAGTTAGTTTGTTATCAGCAAAAGCTGACTGCACCTGCTTCTGATTTATAGCCCTGAATTCTCCCACAGCTGCTAGGGTGGTTCCCAATGACTCGGCTACATTTCTGGCAGCTATTCTAGCTGAACGACGTCTCTGCTCAGTTTCCTTTCGCTTTTCCTGAAATGTGGGTACTTGCAAACTCTCCTCCTCAGATTCCAACTGTCCCTCTGATTCATTAACACTTTCCTGCTCCCCTTCTGAAGAAGAAGAAGATGAATCCCTTGCACTTTGGCTTAAGTCATACCTGCAAAAATTCTGTGGACCATGCAGACCCTCTCTTTTTGGTCGAAGAGTATTGTATCCTTTTCCCCTGAGGCAGTTCTGTTTGTTTCCCAAGATTTCTAGCTTTCCAATGGCCAAAAGAGATGTTCTTTCCAAAAGTTGCTTTGGTTTCTTCTTTCTCTTTTCCTTCCAGGTGCATGCCGGACATGGATGTCGTTCTCGATATCCCCACAGATGAAGATTTCCCCCTCTAGTTGCTCAGATGAAGTGCCTTGAAAACATGGGCACAACCCTGGAGACCTTCCTGCTTTGCCAAACGGTCCTGGAAATGCTTTATGCCAAGGATAAAATCCAACTAAGTCCGATTGGAATGGTTTCTCTCCCCCTGCTGTATTTCAGAATTAGGTTGTTATTAAAGACAGATCTCCCAATGCTTCTGACTTGTAACTTTTACCCTCCAATCCTTTTTAGATAGTTCCTTTGTCAGAGTATTTGCAGCGCAGCAGTAAATGGATGGAAGCAGTGGAACGCAGAACGAAGAGACACTCAGAGACGTTGGTAAAACTATGTACAAAGTTTTACTGTATGCAACAATAATCAACACAAACAGACTTGCAGACAACAGACGAACACAGTGTGATGACCCATGGGCCTTGTAGTCCTGCTCAGGACATTGTAATTCCTGATGAAGATGAAAACTTGGGTTTTTTACCTTCCCAGTCTGAACTGGATTCTTCTCAGCCAGATCTTTCCCAGGCAGATCTGGGAACCTTGCACCTGCAAGAAAGTTGTCTCCCAGAAGTATGTCAAACAAGCCCAGAGCCTACTTCTCCCGTGTTCTTGCGCCGGGAGTTTTGTAAACAACAGAGAAGTTTGGAATCAGCTTCGCGCAGGAGTGCGAGGATTGCAGCTAAGAATGTGGCCAATTAAGACTGCTTCTCGTGAGAATCTTTGGGGAGTCTCACATCTGGTCTCAGAGTTTAGCTTTCGGTTCTGATTCCCAGAGAACTGCTTCGGCGGGAAAGTTAGACTCTATTTAGGTGTTTTACCCGCGTAGTAACTTCGCGGAGTCAATTCGTCAGCCTACGGAGCGAGTTGTGTCTGGACAGCGCGCTCCGATTCAAGCCTCGCTCCTGCTCAAGCCTTGCCTTGCTATCCAGCCTTCGCCTTGCTTCCCAGCCTTTGTTTATCTACGGACTTGCCTTGTTTCCCAGGATCAATCCTTGCCTTGTTCCACGGATTTTATCAAGTTATTCCACGGACCTTGTTCTTGTTCTTAGTTACCTTGTTCCACGTTCAAGCCTTGTTTCAAGTATCAAGTTATTTCCTAGCCTCGCTCAAGTTTCATGGACTAAAGGACCTTGTCATCTCCCCTCACTTTGCTTGGCAAAGTGAGTGTTTCGGTTATTGGATTACAACTTTGGACCTTAATATTTCTTATTGGACATTGCTTTTTTGGACTAATTCTGACCTTTCCTGAAAGGTCTAATTCTGGACTATTTTCTACACTTGTTTTTATTAACTTTATATATTCCTTCAATAAAGATATTAGATAGATTCTGGCCTCTGTGTATGGTTATTGGTGCTCTGCAGCCTGGGTCTTGACAGTTTGACTCCGCCAACCTAAGCACCAATTAACCTCGGCCAGAATGTCTACCGGAGTCGTACCTGGGCCGAGCGGCCAGCCGATTACCTACACCATCGACAAGGATGAGGTGGACCGAATCCGTGATAAGCTCAATGCACAGGATGGAGAAATAAGGGGTTTGAAGGAACGCGGAATTCGTCTTCCGGCCATGGCGTTGCCAACCAAGTTTACTGGAGAAGCTTCTAAGGTTCATGTCTTCCGTCGCCAATGTCAAGCTTATCTAGAGGCCCGTGCTGCCGAGTTTCCCCAAGAAGACATCAAAGTGGCATGGGTTTACAGTCTTCTAGACGGGCCAGCGGCCAGCTGGGCGACGGCACTGTACGACCAAGCCTCTCCACACCTAAGATCAGCGCAACGCTTCTTGGACCACCTCAAGGAGACTTGGGGAATCGAGGACAATTTGGAGGCAGCCGGTCACAAACTCCGTCGCCTTTTCCAAGGAGACAGACCTATGTCTCAGTATATAGCCGAGTTCCGAGTGCTGGCCCACAACACCGGCTGGAACGATGTAGCCCTCAGGGGACAATTCCGGGAGGGTCTCAACATTGAAATGCTGGAAGAAATCTCCAAGGTGGATCCTCCCCAGACCCTCGAGGCACTCATTGATCAATGTTTACGGGCTGAAGTCATGATTGCCAACAGGAAACAGTGGGTTCGAGGCCAGGGCGGTAGAGCCGGGGCAAAACCCCCCGCTCCCGCCAGCGTTCAGCCACGTCCGGTCTGGAGACCCCCACCGCCAACCCCATACCCCAGAGGAGGCGAGGAGGTGCCGATGCAGTTGGGCAATGTGCGTCCCAGACTAGATGCCGCCGAGAAGGCCCGTCGTCAACGCTTAAACCTCTGCTGGTACTGCGGGAACGGGGGCCACTTCGCCAGAGAGTGCCCAGCCAAAGGGAAGCCTGCCGCCCGTCTTGCGGCGGCGTCCTCCACGGAGACGAAGACGTCTGAGCCGACTGGCACACAGCCGGCGGGGGAAGCCAACGACCGGGTGTAGAGAGGCTCGCCAACCCGGTCAAAAAATCCATCCAAGAGCCGCCAACCGGGGTCCTGTTCCTTCTCGTGGTCACATTATGGTCAGCAAAAAGGGGACCCGTCATGATCCACGCCATGATAGACTCTGGAGCTACCAACAATTTCATCGATAGAGAGTATGCCGACTCTCTGGGATTACAATATCATGATTTCAAGAATGCCCGTGTGGTGCAAGCCATAGACGGCCGCCCCCTCAAGACGGGCCCCGTAAGTCAGTGGTCGGAACCCACCAGGATGTGGATAAGGGAACATATGGAAGAGATTTCCTTCTTTGTTACCGAGGTCCCCCATTTCCCTGTGATTTTGGGAATTCCATGGCTGACTCTCCACGACCCTAACATCTCCTGGTCCAACAGAGAACTGCAGTTTGCTTCACCGTACTGCCAAAACCATTGCCTCGTAGCCAAGGTATGCCACGCCACAGACACCGAGCCCATCATCACCTTGCCAAAGAAGTACTCCGAGTATTGGGATGTATTCAATGAGAAAGAAGCCGAAAAATTACCCCCACATAGACCTTATGACTGTGCCATTGACTTGGTGGAGGGGGCCCCGATCCCGCGAGGGCATCTCTACTCCCTGACTGAACCAGAGCAAGAAGCTCTCAGGGAATTCCTAGAGACAAACCTTCGCAAGGGATTCATCAGACCCTCTCAATCCCCAGCCGCCTCCCCAGTGATGTTTGTGAAGAAGAAGTCAGGGGAACTACGCTTGGTGGTGGACTACAGAGCATTGAACAATATCACCAAGCGGAACAGCTATCCCCTGCCCTTAATCTCGGATCTACTGGATCGGCTTCGAGGAGCCAAGGTTTACACCAAGCTGGATCTTCGGGGGGCTTACAACTTAGTTCGCATCAGGGAAGGGGACGAGTGGAAGACCGCCTTCCAGACCAAATTCGGATTATTCGAGTCCCGAGTTATGAATTTCGGTTTATGCGGAGCCCCCGCAACGTTCCAGCATTTTGTCAATGACATTTTTCAGGACTATCTAGACAGGTTCTTGATAATCTACCTGGACGATTTTTTGGTGTTTTCTAGATCACAATCAGAACATGAGAACCACGTCAAAATGGTGTTACAACGATTGCGGGATCATGGACTTTATGCCAAGCTGGAAAAATGCGCCTTTGATCTACAAGAGGTAGATTTCCTTGGTTACCGCATCTCGCCTCTAGGGCTTTCCATGGATCCAGCCAAGGTTTCAGCAGTATTGGAATGGCGGGCGCCAACTAACAAGAAAGAGGTGCAGCGTTTCTTGGGGTTCGCGAACTATTACCGCAAGTTCATTCCAGATTTTGCCCGCTGGTCCGACCCCATCACTAGCTGCATCCGTGGAAAGCAGCCTTTCCGCTGGACTGATCAAGCAGAGAAAGGGTTCCAGCAACTAAAGAAACTATTCACCTCCCAGCCAATTCTACAGCACCCAAATCCTGGAACCCCTTTTGTGGTGCAAGCGGACGCCTCTGATGTGGCAATTGGGGCTGTACTCTTACAACCGGTGGGAGATCACCTCCATCCCTGTGCCTTTTATTCTCGTCAACTAACCACACCAGAGAGGAATTACACCATTTGGGAAAAAGAACTACTGGCCATAAAGGCAGCCTTTGAAACTTGGAGACATTGGCTAGAAGGGGCCAAATTTCCCATTGAAGTCCACACTGATCATCGTAATCTAGAACATCTAAGAACTGCCCGCAAACTAAATCAGAGGCAGCAACGTTGGGCTTTATTCTTTGAACGTTTCAACTTCCAGATCCATTATGTGACCCCAGCCCAAACCAAGCAAGCAGACGCCCTGTCACGTAAACCGGAATACGCTGCAGGACGCAAGGAGGCCTTTGAATCCCAACTGTTACAACCCGAGAACTTTGCCACGCTCACGGTGGGGAACACCAAATCCATTCCCATTGGTTCAACTTCCCCTACTCCAGGACCCATCTGTGCTCAAGAAATCAGGGCTAGTCAGCAAGCAGATGCCTGGGCGCAGGACCAACTTCGCCAAGGTCTGCACTTTCCCTTTTCGCTTAAAGATGGGCTGCTCTGCTATAGAAATCATGTTTATATCCCACCCGGACCGGGCAGGGAAAAAGCGCTTCGTCTGTGTCATGACTGCAAACCAGCAGGACACTTCGGACTATTTAAAACTATGCATCTGATCCTAAGGGATTTTTGGTGGCCCAAGATCCGCAAGGATGTGGAAAAATATGTCAACACCTGCCCAGTATGCCAGCGCTCCAAGATACGAAGGGAGAAGCCCTCAGGGCTTTTACACCCCCTTCCTACCCCATCTCGCCCATGGGAAATAATTTCCGCGGATTTCATCACTGACCTACCACCTTCCTGTGGATTCACCACGATCTTGGTGGTGGTGGACCTTTTCACCAAGTTAGCCCATTTCATTCCCTGTGAAGGCCTCCCCACGGCCAAAGAAACTGCGGATCTATTTCTTCAACATGTTTTCAGACTACATGGATTGCCCAAGAGTTTAGTCACAGACCGTGGATCTCAATTCACCTCTCGTTTTTGGAAGGCACTACAAAAACTATTGGGCATAGACTCTCGCTTATCTTCAGCTCATCATCCCCAAACAGATGGGCAAACGGAGCGCACCAATGCCACTTTGGAGCAGTATCTTCGCTGTTATGTAAACTACCAACAGGACAATTGGGCTTCTCTGTTACCACTGTCTGAGTTTGCCTACAACAATGGAGTTCAAGCTTCTACAAAAGAAACGCCGTTCTTTGCAAACTACGGCTTCCATCCACGTTTCTTCCCCCCTGTCATTGAAACTTCAGAAGTTCCCGCAGCAGAGGATTGGCTGCAGGAACTCACAGCGGTGCAACAACTTTTGCTCCAGCAACTGGACCAAGCCAAGGAGGACTATAAACGCCACGCTGACAAACATCGCCAGCCGGGCCCCGAAATCAAGGTAGGAGATCGGGTTTTTCTGTCCACTCGCTTCCTGCCCTCCCACCGCCCTTGCCGGAAGTTAGATGCCCGTTTCATTGGCCCCTATCCAGTGGTGGCGCAATTAAACCCCGTGACTTTCAAACTCCAACTTCCACGTTCAATGCGCATTCACCCAGTGTTTCACCGTTCCCTGCTCCTTCCGGCGGATGGTGTGCGACCTGATACAGACCAACCGGCCCCTCCTCCTGTTTTGATGAATGGGGAGGAGGAGTTCGAGGTTGAGGACATTTTGGATTCTCGCTTTCACCGCCGCCGCCTACAATATCTCATTGACTGGGTGGGTTTTGGCCCTGAGGAACGCTCTTGGGAAGACGCCTCCACAGTCCATGCTCCTGATCTAACCCGTCGCTTTCATCAGACCTATCCCACCAAACCGCGACCTCGCGCCTCGGGGAGAGGGCCCCAGTTTGGGAGGGGCCTTGAGGAGGGGGATAGTGTGATGACCCATGGGCCTTGTAGTCCTGCTCAGGACATTGTAATTCCTGATGAAGATGAAAACTTGGGTTTTTTACCTTCCCAGTCTGAACTGGATTCTTCTCAGCCAGATCTTTCCCAGGCAGATCTGGGAACCTTGCACCTGCAAGAAAGTTGTCTCCCAGAAGTATGTCAAACAAGCCCAGAGCCTACTTCTCCCGTGTTCTTGCGCCGGGAGTTTTGTAAACAACAGAGAAGTTTGGAATCAGCTTCGCGCAGGAGTGCGAGGATTGCAGCTAAGAATGTGGCCAATTAAGACTGCTTCTCGTGAGAATCTTTGGGGAGTCTCACATCTGGTCTCAGAGTTTAGCTTTCGGTTCTGATTCCCAGAGAACTGCTTCGGCGGGAAAGTTAGACTCTATTTAGGTGTTTTACCCGCGTAGTAACTTCGCGGAGTCAATTCGTCAGCCTACGGAGCGAGTTGTGTCTGGACAGCGCGCTCCGATTCAAGCCTCGCTCCTGCTCAAGCCTTGCCTTGCTATCCAGCCTTCGCCTTGCTTCCCAGCCTTTGTTTATCTACGGACTTGCCTTGTTTCCCAGGATCAATCCTTGCCTTGTTCCACGGATTTTATCAAGTTATTCCACGGACCTTGTTCTTGTTCTTAGTTACCTTGTTCCACGTTCAAGCCTTGTTTCAAGTATCAAGTTATTTCCTAGCCTCGCTCAAGTTTCATGGACTAAAGGACCTTGTCATCTCCCCTCACTTTGCTTGGCAAAGTGAGTGTTTCGGTTATTGGATTACAACTTTGGACCTTAATATTTCTTATTGGACATTGCTTTTTTGGACTAATTCTGACCTTTCCTGAAAGGTCTAATTCTGGACTATTTTCTACACTTGTTTTTATTAACTTTATATATTCCTTCAATAAAGATATTAGATAGATTCTGGCCTCTGTGTATGGTTATTGGTGCTCTGCAGCCTGGGTCTTGACACACAGGACTGTTCTGTTCTCCAACAGAACTTGACTCGAACTCTAGGCAGACAGAACTCAACTGAACTGACCCAATCCTTATGCACAAACACTTGTGTCTGGATACTCCCTAGTTCCAGCCACACATCAAGGTCATCATAGCTTCTTGGCAATTAACTCTTTCCACACTATGGTACATTCTGGATGATGCAATCAGTTGCAATATAAGCATGGCACAAATTGCATTTAAACACTATCAATACACAAATCCCACATTAACATCCTTTTCACCTTTCCAAGATTTCGCTGTTATCAATATACCTCACAACCTCTGAGGATTCCTGCCATAGATGTGGGCGAAGGGGGAAAAGGAAAGGGCCTGAGGCTGTTAGGAATGGTGGGAATTGAAGTCCAAAACACCTGGAGGGAGAGCCCAAGTTTGACCATGCCTGATCTAAACACTGATGCTTCTCTTTATTGGATCCTCTTCTTCATCCTGGAAAGAAGTGATGAGTAGAGTGCCATGAAGAGGGTTTGGTCCTGGGCCCAGTGCAGTTCAACATCTTTATTAATGACTTGGATGAAGGTTTGGAGGGAATGTTTATCAAGTTTGCAGATGACACCAAATTAGGAGGGAGAGCTAATATTCCAGAGAATAGGGTCAGCATTCAAAATGACCTTAACAGATTAGAGAGCTGATTGACCAAAACTAACAAAATGAATTTCAACAGGAAGAAATGTAAGATACTTCACTTAGGCAGAAAAAAATGAAATGCAAAAATACAGAATGGGTGATGCCCAACTCTATAACAGTCCATGTGAGAAAGATCTTGGAGGCTTTGTGGACAAGTTGAACATGAGCCAAGAGTGTGATGCAGCAGCTCAAGAAGCCAATGAGATTTTGGGCTGCATCAAAAGGAGTCTAGTATCTTGTTTGAGGGAAGTTGTGGTGCCTCTCTATTCTGCTTTCTTGAAATGCTTTCTCTATTCTTTATCTTGAAATGTTGAGGCTGGGCTGCCTTAAACCTGAGAAGCATGTGAGTCAAAACAGATTCTGAGGCGGCGAGAGTGATACAACAGGCTTTATTCTGCAGAATAAGATCTGTGGGTAGCATGAAAAGAAGTGCCACCCTGAACACATTTATACATTTTCCAGGGAAATTTCACACCTCTATGTTTTGCTGTTCTCATGCCCTCTTTGTCTTTTCATCTGGTCATTTCTCATGCATGGCGCTTTTGATGAAATGTTTATCAAAACAGTTCAAGACAAATGTCCGGTTATAACCAATATTATCAATATACCACCTGGGCTCTTTGAAGCCTCAATGTGGCCCAATCGATCAAAATCAAACTACATCAAAATGGCATTTCCAACCCTTACATCTAAGGCAGTTGTTGGCTGGGGCTTTTCTTGCCTTGGTTATGGCTTGACATGCCTAGATGTCAACGGATCCCTTTTGCACCTCTAAGGAAGTGATGGTCTGTTAATTGCCTGCTTCTCTTCTGTCAACTACCATTGACAGAAGATCTGTGTGTTTAACACTAAAACTATATCCAATTGATTTCTAAGGCTAAGGCTATTTTCCTGATCAACTATTTCTATTCATTAATCAAATTAGAGCAGGTGTCCCTTGTTCCCTTCAGAATAACACTGTGTCCTATTCTGGGCACCGCAGTTCAAAAGAGATATTGACTCTAAGCTGGAAGGAGTCCAAAGGAAGAGGACAGCTAAAATGATCAAAGGTCTGGAGACCATGAATCCCTATGAAGAACGTCTTAAGGAACTGCACATGTTTAACCTGCAGGAGAGAAGGTTGAGAGGAGACATGAGAGCCATGTATAAATATGTTAAAGGGTATCATAAGGAAGAGGGATCAGGCTTTTTGTCTGCTGCCCTGAAGACTGGTACTTAATGGAGCCATTAGTTCAAATTATAGGAGAGTAAATTCCATTGAACACTGGGAAGAACTTCCTAACCGTAAGAGCTATTCAACAGTGGAACTCTCTGCTTCAGAGTCCAGTAGAAGCTCCTTCCTTGGAGGCTTTTAACCAGAGGCCGGGTGGCCATCTGTCAGGAGTGCTTTCACTGTGCTTTTCCTGCATGGCAGGGGGTTGGACTAGATGGCCCATGGGGTCTCTTCCAACTCTATGAGTCTATGATTTAAGGTCTACATCAAGCATGGGCATACAGTAGAGTCTCACTTATCCAAGCTAAACGCGCCGGCAGAAGCTTGGATAAGTGAATATCTTGGATAATAAGGAGGGATTAAGGAAAAGCCTATTAAACATCAAATTAGGTTATGATTTTACAAATTAAGCACCAAAACATCATGTTATACAACAAATTTGACAGAAAAAGTAGTTCAATACGCAGTAATGTTATGTTGTAATTACTGTATTTACGAATTTAGCACCAAAATATCACAATATATTGAAAACATTGACTACAAAAATGGCTTGGATAATCCAGAGGCTTGGATAAGCGAGGCTTGGATAAGTGAGACTCTACTGTACTTTGGCCCTTCAAAATACCTGGAGGAGAGCCAAAGTTTGCCTATGCCTGTTCTACACTTTACCTGTCATGGCAAATATACCTAGAGAGTACATTTTAAACAAATCTGAAAAAAAAAATCAAATCCACAAAAGTCAAGCTTGCAGATTTGGACCACTCACCATGTATCACGAATGCACCCGGATGCAGTCTCACAATTTGCCACTGGATGGCAACTGTGTCTCCCCTTTTTCCCCTGGAAGGATGAAGGTTTCTACTTACCTTTAACATTATCTTCTGTTTTGTTTTTTTGCACTGAGACCTGTTATAAGTGCAGTACATATTTAATATGGGGGATTGCTCACTTCCTTGATGGTGAAACCAAACATCTCCTGTTTAGGCCCTCCTAAAGTTTTCAAGTTGGGCAACCTGTTCCAGTCTGTTCCCAAGTTGCAAAAAAGAGTGGTTCTGTAGGTTTGTTCTTAATTTGAATTTGTATGTAAGCTGGAACAGGTACTTTTTAAAGTGTATCTCTAGCCATATACTGTGTTTCCCCGAAAATAAGACAGTGTCTTATATTATATTATTTTCAGATGATGTCTTATTTTTCCATGAAGAAGAATTCACATTTATTGTTGAACAAAAAAATGAACATTTATTATATACTGTACAGTAGTTGTCATCACAAACCAGCATAACCAGACAAACTCTGAATCCTATCAAGAATTTCTTGTTACTACCAATATTTCCATGTACAACACTTTATGGTACGTACATTTACCGATCCTGCATGTTCTGGTGTTCTGTTTGTTGGGCATGCTTCCAAACAAAACCTTTGCTAGGTCTTACTTTCAAGGGAGGTCTTACATTTAGCAATTCAGCAAAACCTCTACTAGGTCTTATTTTCTGGGGATGTCTTATTTTAGGGGAAACAGGGTATATATGCTTTGGATAGCATATGGAAGGGTGTTTTCTGTCTGTGCCCTTGTTCCTCTCTCTTTCTGTCCCTATGATCATTGGATTTTTGAAGAATTTGGCTTGCTGTGGAAACAAGGATTGGTGATAAAGCTTCAGTGGCCTCTCAGTGTCCTAGTCCAGCACTCCAACCACTAGAAAAAACACTAGTTTTCATATACTTAACACATTCTTCCCTTTAGCCCAAAGCTTAATGGGGAAAGTCATTCATGCAGAAAGGCTTTTAGAAATAAAATCTAATAACTAGCAATAGGCCCTTGATATCTGCTGGGGTTTGGTTCCAAAACTCACCATGGATACCAACACATAGACACATTCTTTTCTGCTTTGGTCAGACCTCACCTGGAATAACAAGTTCTGGGAACCACAAGTCAAGATGGAGATTTATTTATTTCGTATCAAAAGCATTGCATAATAAATAAGCTTAAAATGGATAAAATAAAGGAATCACAAACAGCTAAATAGTTTTGGACCAAAAGCGGGCAACAGCAACCGCATTGTCTGTAGCTTTAAACAACTCCTCCTCCGTACATGAGGCAGGGCATTGTGGGCAAGCATACATATGCTGAGTTGTTTGTTCTGCTCCACAGTCACACAAGGTGGAGGATTCCTCCAGGTAGTGCCACCTTGCCAAGTTGTCTTTTGATCTGCCCACTCCGCTTCTGAGTCTGTTCAGGGACTTCCAAGTTGCCCATTCCTGGTTTGCCCCTGGAAGAAGACCCTCTTGGGGGGCCATCCAGTTAGAGTTGCCTGGTTTAGCTGCCCAGGGAGACACCCTTGCTGTTGCTGGAGGAACATCAAGAGGAGTGGTGGTTCTCATGAAGCCCTTCCTAGATTTGAGTGTGGTGGGAGGAGGCTGATAGTCATGCAGTGGGTGGCTTTCACAATGTTCGACCTTATGTCTCTCACCGTTGGCAGCAACTTCCCGTCGCACGTCAGGAGGGGCAATGCCAGCTAACTTGCAGAGTTGATCAAAGGTGTAGGTTTAAGGCATCCTGTGATTATTCTGCATGTTTCATTCAGTGCTATGTCCACCTGCTTTGCATGGGCAGACTTGTGCCAGACAGGACAGGCGTACTCTGCCGTTGAGAAAGACAAGGCCAGGGCTGATGTTCTTATTACTTGTGGGTCTGCACGCCATGCGCTGCCAGTCAGTTTCCGCAGGATGTTGTCACGTGCAGCTACTTTGTGCTTGGTGTTCATGCAGTGTTTCCTATATGTTAGTGTTCGATCTAAGGTGATACCAAGGTATTTAGGATGGAAACAGTGTTCGAGCTCTTGGCCTTCCCAAGTAACTTTCAGTTTCCTGTTGGCTTCGCGGTTACGTAGGTGGAAAGCACACACTTGTGTCTTGAAAGGGTTGGGCTTCAGGTGGTTCTCTTTGTAGTAGCTGGAGAGATCTTTCAAGGCATTGGTGAGCTGGTTTTCAAAATCTTTCGCTTGGGTTGTAAGGCCAAGGTCATCAGCATATAAGTGGCGCGGGCTGTGGCACAGGCTGGTGAGCAGCCAGCTGCCAGCTGCAACAAATCACTCTGACCAAGAGGTCATGAGTTCGAGGCCAGCTCGGAGCTGCGTTTGTCTCTGTCTCTGTTCTATGTTAAGGCATTGAATGTTTGCCTTATATGTGTAATGTGATCTGCCCTGAGTCCCATTCAGGGTGAGAAGGGCAGAATATAAATACTGTAAATAATAATAATAATAATAATAATAATAATAATAATAATAATAATAATATAAAGCTCTTTGTGAGTGGTGGTTGTGGCTGATCATTCGTGAAGATGTTAAATAAGGTTGGTGCAAGAACGCTGCCTTGGGGTAAACCATTCTTTTGCCTCCTCCATCTGCTTTCCCGGCCCTGAAACTCCACATAGAAGCTGTGGTTTTCCAGGAGGGTCTGGACAGTTTTTGTAAAGTCAAAGTCCCGGGTGATATGGTAGACTTTATGCAGCATTTTTCTATGTTGCACCATATGTTTCACTCACAACCTCTGAGGATGCCTGCCATTGTGGGCGAAATGTCAGAAGAGAAAACTTCTGGAACATGGCCACACAGCCTGGAAAACACACAACAACATCATGAAGACACACAACATCAACAATAATCTGTCCAGTCCAGCACCTGTTTCGGCAGGCTTTTGATCTCCGCTATTGCTGTTTTTAAATTGCTTAGATTTTAGCTGTTTTTGTAAGCCACTCCGAGCCCTGGGGGAGTGTTTTTAAGATGTTTTTTAAAGATATTTTAAAGATGTTTTAAATTGTTAGATATTAGCCTTTCTTGTAAGCCGCCCCGAGCCCTAGGGGTGTGGCGGCATATAAGTTTAAATAAAAAATAAATAAAATAATAAAGCTGTTTGGTAGGATGTTTGGAATGGTGGGAGTTGAAGTCCAAAACACCTGGAGGGAGGGCCGAAGTTTGCCCATGCTTGACTATGGCTTCAAGTGACAGGAGAGGTGACTCCATTTGAACTTGAGGAATAAATTGCTGACCATCAGAAGAACTGTAGAACAGTGGAGTCCTTCCTTGGAGTTTGGATGCCCATCTGTCAGGAGGGCTTTGATATGGTCCTTTCCTTGCCACGGTTAGGTGGATCTGCAATTGGCTAAGCGAACGAACCCAAAGGGTGCTCACTAATGCGTCATCTTCATCATGGAAAGAAGTGACAAGTGGAGTGCCGCAGGGCTCCGTCCTGGGCCCGGTTCTGTTCAACATCTTTATTAACGACTTAGACGAAGGGTTAGAAGGCACGATCATCAAGTTTGCAGACGACACAAAACTGGGAGGGATAGCTAACACTCCAGAAGACAGGAGCAGAATTCAAAACGATCTTGACAGACTAGAGAGATGGGCCAAAACTAACAAAATGAAGTTCAACAGGGACAAATGCAAGATACTTCACTTTGGCAGAAAAAATGGAAATCAAAGATACAGAATGGGGGACGATGCCTGGCTTGACAGCAGTGTGTGCGAAAAAGACCTTGGAGTCCTCGTGGACAACAAGTTAAACATGAGCCTACAATGTGATGCAGCAGCTAAAAAACCCAACGGGATTCTGTCCTGCATCAATAGGGGAATAGCGTCTAGATCCAGGGAAGTCCTGCTCCCCCTCTATTCTGCCTTGGTCAGACCACTTTACCTGGAATCGCACTGTGTTCCATTCTGGGCACCACAGTTGAAGGGAGATGTTGACAAGCTGGAAAGCGTCCAGAGGAGGGCGACTAAAATGATTAAGGGTCTGGAGAACAAGCCCTATGAGGAGCGGCTTAAAGAGTTGGGCATGTTTAGCCTGCAGAAGAGAAAGCTGAGAGGAGACATGAGAGCCATGTACAAATACGTGAAGGGAAGTCCTAGGGAGGAGGGAGCAAGCTTGTTTTCTGCTGCCCTGCAGACTAGGACGCGGAACAATGGCTTCAAACTACAGGAAAGGAGATTCCACCTGAACATCAGGAAGAACTTCCTCACTGTGAGAAGTTCTGTTCGACAGTGGAACTCTCTCCCCGGGGCCGTGGTGGAGGCTCCTTCTTTGGAGGCTTTTAAGCAGAGGCTGGATGGCCATCTGTCGGGGGTGCTTTGAATGCGATTTCCTGCTTCTTAGCAGGGGGTTGGACTGGATGGCCCATGTGGTCTCTTCCAACTCTACTATTCTATGATTCTATGATTCTATGAAGGCACAAGGGGGTCGGACTGGATGGCCCCTGGGGTCTCTCCCCACTTCCCTCTGTGCATGCAAGGGGAGTGTCCCATCCCGTCCCATCCCAGCCCTGCCTTCTCCTCCTCTTCCTCCTCCTCCTTCCCTGGATTTAAACGGGACGCCTGCTTTGTCCCGCCGCTGGAGCGCGATGGAGCCGGACGGGAGGAGCCGAGGATGCGGCCGGGGTCGGATGGAGCCGGAGGAGAAGGACAAGCAGCGCTGAGAACAGCCAGGTAACCCAGCTCCCTGGAGCACGTGCAGAGTGCTCTTTCCAAACTATGGGGACCCCTCTCTCCTTTCTTCCCTCCCTTGCAGACAAAGTCAGAAGCGAGAGAGAGAGAGACAAAGAGAGTTCTGGCTTCGGATTGCAACTCCCTGCATCTCCCAACCTGGAAAGCCTCTCCCAGTCCTCTCCCTTCTCTTGCTCTGGGGATGGGGACCATACTGGGTGCTGTACTGGGAAGAAAAAGAGAACTTTCCTCCACTTTCCTCCCTAGTTTTGGTTTGCAACTCCCGGCATGTCCCAATCCAGCCATGCTTTGCCAAAGTTTTCAGAGAAGCCTAGGAAGCCAATCCCAAGTTCTTCTCTCCTTTTGGCAGTACTGATTGCTGGGAACTGTATTGGGAAAATAGAACTGGGTTGTTGTATGTTTTCCGGGCTGTCTGGCCATGTTCCACAAGTATTCTCTCCTGACGTTTCGCCCACATCTATGGCAGGCATCCTCAGAGGTTGTGAGATATATAAACTTCACTAACCTATTTTCCAATATACCGCACAACCTCTGGGGATGCCTGCCATTAAGGTGGGTGAAACGTCAGGAGAAAATACTTCTGGAACATGGCCATACAGCTCAGAAAACACACAACAACCCTGTGATCCCAGCCATGAAAGCTTTCGAAAACACAAAAATAGAGCTGTTCCCAGGCTTCTCCCTAGTGCTTCCCCCCACTCAGTTCCACTGGTTGGGGGATGTAATAATAATAATAATAATAATAATAATAATAATAATAATAATAATAATAATAATAATGGTAAAGGTTTCCGCTGATGTTAAGTCCAGTCATGCCTGACTCTGGGGGTTGGTGCTCATCTCCATTTTTAAGGCGAAGAGCCGGCGTTGTCCATAGACATCTCCAAGGTCATGTGGCCAGCATGACTGCATGGAGTGCTGTTACCTTCCCGCCGGAGCGGTACCTATTGATCTACTCACATTTCCATGTTTTCAAACTGCTAGGTTGGCAGGAGCTGGGGCTAACAGCAGGCGCTCATTCCACTCCCGGGATTTGAACCTGGGACCTTTTGGTTTATATTTATTTATTTATATTTATACTTTATTTATATCCTGTCCTATCTTTTTTATTCACCATGAGCCTCTGTGATGTTTACTTGATGGCAGTATGTGCCCTCTTTTTTAAACTTGATGTACAGTAAATGTTGCTCATGTACACAAGCTTGTTAATACTGATAGCTAACATTCTGGCCAAATCATAGTTTCATAGAGGACTCAGGGCAGATTCCAGCGACAAAAAGGCAAACATTCAATGCCTGCTGAAACGATAAATATAAATACAATATTGGCCATACAAGATCTAACATAGACCAACATAGACCAAATTAAACCCACATATATACCAAATTGCAACATGCAACCTAAAATTTAATTACATTATATATAGTATAAGACGTGAACATCAGTTTACAAAACCCCCCAAGGTTCGTTTGCTGAATAGCCTCAAAATGGATTATATTGTCGGTGATGTCGATAGAGCCGGCCGAGCCAACAAAGCTAGAATACAAAAGGTATTAGCCAAAGATAAAGGTTTTCCCCTGACATTAGTCTAGTCGTGTCCGACTCTGGGGGTTGATGCTCATCCCATTTCTAAGCCAATGAGCCGGCGTTGTCCATAGACACCACCAAGGCCATGTGGCCAGCATGACTGCATGGAGCTCCGTTACCTTCCCGCCGGAGCGGCACCTATTGATCTACTCACATTTCCATGTTTTCGAACTGCTAGGTTGGCAGGAGCTGGGGCTAACAGCAGGAGCTCACTCCACTGCCTGGATTTGAACTGCCGACCTTCCGATCAGCACGTTCTGCAGCTCAGTGGTTTAACCTGCTGTGCCACTGGGGGCCCAGGTCCCAGGTTAGCAACCAAAATATTATCCTTAATGATTCCTCTAAAAAGCCGAAAGACTCTATATCATAAAACATACAATTATTATTATTGACACAACAACACAGTATGACACAGCAAACAAAATAGACATGCTGGATTTCGTACCACAAAATCACAAGTCGAACACCTCCCAAATATTTAGGACTGTGTGATGTATTTTCGGACGATACTTGCAAATCCCAGTCAGGTGACCTTTTGCAGTTGACAGACTGTAATTTTGTCAACGTCTATTGTTTCCAAATGCCGGCTGAGATCTTTTGGCACGGCACCCAATGTGCTGATCACCACCGGGACCACCTGTACTGGTTTCTGCCAGAGTCTTTGAAGTTCGATCTTGAGGTCCTGATAGCGGCTGAGTTTTTCCTGTTGTTTTTCGTCAATGCGACTGTCACCTGGGATGGTGACATCAATAATCCAAATAATAATAATAATAATAATTATTATAATTATAATTATATGAGGATTTAAAGATTGAATTGCAAAGACTGGCACAAGCCAAGGTGGTCCCAGTGGTGATGGGCACACTGGGTGCAGTGCCTAAAGACCTTGGCCTGCACTTAAACACAATCGGCGCTGACAAAATTACCATCTACCAGCTGCAGAAGGCCACTTTACTGGGATCTGCACGCATTATTTGCCGATACATCACACAGTCCTAGACACTTGGGAAGTGTCCAGCGTGTGATTCAGTACAACAGCCAGCAGAGTGTCTGCTGTGAACTCAACTTGTTGTGTTTCAAATTATTATTTTATTATGACATAGCAAACAAGATAGATATGCTGGACTTCGTATCACAAAATCACAAGTCGAACACTTCCCAAGTGTCTAGGACTGCGTGATGTATTTTCGGATGATGCGCGCAGATCCCAGCAGGGTGGCCTTTTGCAGTTGGCGGATCGTAATTTTGTCAATGTCTATTGTTTCCAAATGCCGGCTGAGATCTTTTGGCAATGCGCCGATCACCATAATAATTATTATTACACTATGTAACATCATATTTGTTCCTGGATTATTAATGCCATTTCCTGACTGATTCTATCATAGAAACATAGGGAAAAAAAGTTTGTTAAACTGCACAAACTTTGATTCTGTGGGACATCCTGCTATAGCACATTTTGCTCTGGTTTTCCAATGAATATCTCATTGAGTCTCAACCAAGTGGCTGAGGGGGGGGAAAGGAAAGGGCCTGAGGCTGTTAGGAATGGTGGGAGTTGGAGTCCAAAACACCTGGAGGGAGGGCCCAAGTTTGCCCAGGCCTGCCTTAGAAGATGCCTTGATGTCTGACCTTGTAGAGGTGCCTTCGGTGTGGTTTCCTCCCCGAACAGGGGAATGCACTTTGCACATGTTCAACATGCGACTCAGTCAGACCTGGTTGCAAAGAGAGCCCGGCTTTGTTCCTAGGGGCAGTTGTGCGCATTGTGTGTAATTCAATGCCACCCCGGCGGTGACAATGGCGTGTTTCACGGCAAACAACTTTCCTTCTGAATTTTTAACCATGTTTTGGAGAGGTTGGCAAAGGCCTGCCAGGTGTTGGGTTACTTGGTCCCACGGTGATGAAACTGGAGCCTTATAACTAACTCTTTGTAGGAGTTTCAAACAATATATATATTCTATAATGTATATGTATTGCACCATACTCTGTGTGTGTGTGTGCATACACAATGTAATATGACTTTTCTTCCTGGGTTATAAATGCCATTTCCTAATTTATTCTATCATAAAAACTTGGGGAAAGTTTACTAAACTGCAAAAACTTTGTCTTCGCAGGAGGGACATAACGGAGACTACAAATCCCATTATTTTCTAGCTAGCTGGATGATGCAGTCCAAAAATAGAATATTGGAAAGTCCTGCAAGTACAATAGAGTCTCACTTATCCAACATTCTGGATTATCCAACGCAGTCTGCCTTTTGGTAGTCAATGTTTTTGTAGTCAATCTTTTCAATACATTGTGATGTTTTGGTGCTAAATTCGTAAATACAGTAATTACTACATAACATTACTGCGTATTGAACTATTTTATCTGTCAAATTTGTTGTATAACAAGATGTTTTGGTGCTTAATTTGTAAAATCATAACCTAATTTGATGTTTAATAAGCTTTTCCTTAATCCCTCCTTATTATCCAACATATTCGCTTATCCAAGGTTCTGCCGGCCCATTTATGTTGGATAAGTGAGACTCCACTGTACATACACACACACACACACATGCAAGATAGATAGATAGATAGATAGATAGATAGATAGATAGATAGATAGATAGATAGATAGACAGATAGATAGATATAAACACACGATTTTTGTTCCTGGGTTATAAATGCCATTTCCGAATTGATTCGATCATAAAAACATGGGGAAAGTTTATTAAACTGCAAAATGGCTAAAATCAAATGCATTGAGCAGGACCAAAAATAAATCTTAAAGAAACTCAGCTTTTCAAGAACACAGAAAATTGCAAAAAAAATATTCTGGAACTTCAAATCCCATAGCAGAGACTACAAATCCATTACTTCCTAGCCAGCTGGATGATGCAGTCCAAGAAATAGAACATTTGAAAGTCCTGCAAGTATTTCAAAGTTTTTGGAAGCAAAGCTGGGTTCTGGGAGATATAGTCCAATATCCAGAACATTTGCTGGCAGTAGGTTCTGAGGAGTTCTAGTCCAAAAGCCTGAAGAATAACCGTCTGGCTCAGGTGTACATCTGCACTGTAGAACTAATCCAGTTTGGCCCCACTTTAACTGACATGGCTCGATGCTGTGGAATCCTGGGATTCCAGAAAAGGACAAAGACTTTGCAAAACCTCAGTTCCCAGGATTGCCTATGCATTGAGTTGTGGCAGTTAAAGTGGTGCCAAACTGCATTCATTCTACAGAAGGCATGGGCAAAGTTGGGCTCTCCGGGTGTTTTGGACTGCAACTCCCAGCATTCCTAAAAGCCTCAGGCCCTTTCCTTTTCCCCCTCCGCCGCTTAAGCGGCGGAGGGGGAAAAGGAAAGGGCCTGAGGCTGTTAGGAATGCTGGGAGTTGCAGTCCAAAACACCCGGAGAGCCCAACTTTGCCCAAGCCTGTTCTACAGTGTAGATGCACCCTAAGCGTCCTGCCCATTCCCAATTACTTCTGCATTTTTGGTCCCTTTGTAGCATGTAAACAAAGCCTAGCAGCGCTTGGAAACGTTGGAACGGTTGGGCCTTCGGCTCAGTCCTAAATGACTCCATCTCCAGTTTTATGGGTTTGTTTTTAAAAGTGAAAATGGAACTTCCCCAGCTGTTCTTTCTCTCTTTCTCTTCCCTATACAATGAGTCCAAACAGCTCTCACTCCTCAAATAAGGACAAGTTGAATGGACACCGTCTTTTAAAATGCATGTATTGGTTTTTGCAGCCAGATTGCATCTTTTCCTGGCAGAGTTGGGAAATCGATATTTTTTGCATTCCACCTCCCAGAATATAATAATAATAATAATAATAATAATAATAATAATAATAATAATAATAATAATAATAATAATAGCAATAATAATAATAATTAAAACCAGTACAAGAAAACCACACTACAAACTAGAGCTGACAGCTGGCACAACAAAACATTGCATGGAGAGTTCCTTGACAAAATTGAAGGAAAAGCTGATAAGGAGAAGACCTGGCTCTGGCTCACGAATAGGACCCTGAAGAAGGAGACAGAAGGCCTGATCCTTGCAGCCCAGGAGCAAGACATCAGAACAAAGGCAATTAAGGCCAAGATCGAAATATCAGCTGATGACCCAAAATGCAGACTCTGCAAGGAAACCGACGAAACCATTAATCATATCCTCAGCTGCTGTAAGAAAATTGCACAGACAGACTGCAAACAGAGGCACAACTACGTGGCCCAAATGATTCATTGGAACTTATGCCTCAAGTACCACCTCCCAGCAGTAAAGAACTGGTGGGATCACAGACCTGCAAAAGTATTGGAAAATGAGCACGCAAAGATACTGTGGGACTTCCGAATCCAGACTGACAAAGTTCTGGAACACAACACACCAGACATCACAGTTGTGGAAAAGTAAAAGGGGACAGTTGCATTGACGAAAAACAACAGGAAAAACTCAGCCGCTATCAGGACCTCAAGATTGAACTTCAAAGACTCTGGCAGAAACCAGTGCAGGTGGTCCCGGTGGTGATCGGCACATTGGGTGCCGTCCAAAAGATCTCAGCCGGCATTTGGAAACAATAGACATTGACAAAATTACAATCTGCCAACTGCAAAAGGCCACCCGACTGGGATCTGCACGCATCATCCGAAAATATATCACACAGTCCTAGACACTTGGGAAGTGTTCAACTTGTGATTTTGTGATACGAAATCCAGCATATCTATCTTGTTTGCTGTGTCATAATTATTATTTTTATTTATTTATTTATTTATTTATTTATTTATTTATTTATATACCGCTCTATCTCCCCGAAGGGACTCATGGAGGTTTCCAGCATAAATATAAAACAACATACAATACAATACAACAAATAATACATTACATTACAAAATACAGCAAAATACAGAATCCCCTAACCAAGAAGTTTTGGGACATAGAGTTCCCCAGAGTTCTGTTTTCTAGACTCTGCCCTCTAATATCCTTCTTTTATTGGTCATTGGTGAAGACATTACTGTGTTTTGTAGCATCTATATTCTATATCAAGGTGGTGCAAAACTACAACTCCCATCATTCTTCTCCATTGGCTATGCTGGCCAGGGATGCTGTGAGTGACAGTCCAGCAATGTCTGGATTGTTGCCAGGAATGCTATACATGGCATGCCTTTTGATTGTTTGGAACGAGACACAAGGAAGGGACTGTATAGCCTTCCATATGGTACTGGACTACAAATCCCATCTGCTCTATCCAGCATAGGATGACGGGAGTTGTAGTCCACCGTCTGGAGGGTTGCATACTCCTGAGTTTTGCACAGCAAAGAA
Source organism: Anolis carolinensis (assembly GCF_035594765.1). Taxonomy (NCBI): domain Eukaryota; kingdom Metazoa; phylum Chordata; class Lepidosauria; order Squamata; family Anolidae; genus Anolis; species Anolis carolinensis. The sequence goes on from NC_085844.1 coordinate 249,116,542, forward strand.
TTCCCTGCCCATCATGTTTTTATTGTGCCATCATCATCATTGTCATTATTATCATCATTGACTCTTATATTCAAATCCAGCCAGTAATCAACCAATTTTTAAATCCATTACAGTAGAGTCTCATTTATCCAAGCTAAACGGGCCCGCAGAAGCTTGGATAAGCGAATATCTTGGATAATAAGGAGGGATTAAGGAAAAGCCTATAAAACATCAAATCAGGTTATGATTTTACAAATTAAGCACCAAAACATCATGTTATACAACAAATTTGACAGAAAAAGCAGTTCAATACGCAGTAATGTTACGTTGTAATTACTGTATTTACAAATTTAGCACCAAAATATCACGATATATTGAAAACATTGACTACAAAAATGGCTTGGATTATCCAGAGGCTTGGATAAGCGAGGCTTGGATAAGTGAGATTCTACTGTATTATCAATGGCTTGTAGTTTTATATCACGAGAAAGTTTTCTGTATCCAAAAAAAAGGACCAAAAACGGCTCCTAGGAATAACACGGCCCTGTTGTTTCATTATTTATGTGTTTATTGATTTAATTAAATTATTTATATCCTGCCTGATAGCTAGCTAAAGATATCACACCGTCCGTAGACTAAAAAAGCAGCGTAGAGACTTCCAGAGTAAAAAACCCAAAATGGACAAAGGAGAGGAAAAGGCTCCTAAGAAGGAAACCTGGAACTTGAACCATGGCTTTATTTTGCACCTGGAATAATATTGTGTCCATTTCTGGGCAAAGCAAGTCAAGAAGGAGATGGACAAGACGGAAAGTGTCCAGAGAAGGATGATCAAAATGGTCAAAGGTCTGGAAACAATGAATCCCTCTGAGGAGAGGATTAAGGAGCTGGAGATGTTTAGCTTGGGAAGGAGAAGGTCGAGAGAAGCTATGTTTAAATATCACTCTGTAACACAATTTGAAAACACAAGTGTGCCTGGTTTGAAAGTGCTCTTCCTGTTTAATTGTGTGATGCTTACTTGGAAAATACATAGTTGTTCTACTCCAGAAACTTCGTTTTTGTATCTTACACAAAGTAGGTTGAAGTGGTTGAGACTATATGAGAGATTCATTGAAAAACTATAGCAAAGCGTGCTGCAGGATGTCCCACAAAAACATGTTCCAAGCAGCCCAAAAAACTCACAGCAACCTAGTGATTCCAGCCATGAAAGCCTTTGACAATACAATGACGGGCACTGTTTGATGGTGGAATGTGCTGCCAATAGTCCAATGGAGTTTCCTTTTCTGGAGGTTTTAAGCATGTTGGATGGCCATCTGTTGGGAGGGCTTGGGTTTTGTGTAGCTCCCTGGAAAAAATTGGACTGGATGGTCCTTGGGGTCTCTTTCAAATCTAATAGAAGATAAACTGCCTTCTGGGAGGGTGATTGAGGTCCTTCTTTTCAAACAGAAGGCTATCCATTGGGAGGGCTTGGATTGTGTTCTTCTGAATGGCAGAAGCGGGTTGGTCTGGATGGCCTTTGAGGAGTCATTTTCAGCACGGGGATAATAATAGTAATAGTAATAATAATAATAATAATAATAATAAGAAGAAGAAGAAGAAGAAGAAGAAGACCTGGCTCTGGCTCACGAATGGGACCCTGAAGAAGGAGACAGAAGGCCTGATCCTTGCAGCCCAGGAGCAAGACATCAGGACAAAGGCAATTAAGGTCAAAATCGAAAAATCAGCTGATGACCCAAAATGCAGACTGTGCAAGGAAACCGACGAAACCATGGATCATCTCCTCAGCTGCTGTAAGAAAATTGCACAGACAGACTACAAACAGAGGCACAACTATGTGGCCCAAATGATTCATTGGAACTTATGCCTCAAGTACCACCTCCCAGCAGCAAAGAACTGGTGGGACCACAAACCTGCAAAAGTATTGGAAAATGAACACGTAAAGATACTGTGGGACTTCCGAATCCAAACTGACAAAGTTCTGGAACACAACATACCAGACATCACAGTTGTGGAAAAGAAAAAGATTTAGATCATTGATGTTGCCATCCCAGGTGACAGTCGCATTGATGGAAAACAACAGGAAAAACTCAGCCGCTATCAGGACCTAAAGACTCTGGCAGAAACCAGAGCAGGTGGTCCCAGTGGTAATCGGCACACTGGGTGCCGTGCCGAAAGATCTCAGCCGGCATTTGGAAACAATAGACATTGACAAAATTACGAGCTGCCAACTGCAAAAGGCCACCTGACTGGGATCTGCACGCATTATCCGAAAATACATCACACAGTCCTAGACACTTGGGAAGTAGTCAACTTGTGATTTTGTGATATGAAATCCAGCATGTCTATCTTGTTTGCTGTGTCATATAATAAAATAATAATTAATTGCATTTGTTCTGATGGCTTGCTCCTGGGCTGCAAGGATCAGGCCTTCTGTCTCCTTCTTCAGGGTACCATTCGTGAGCCAGAGCCAGGTCTTCTCCTTATCAGCTTTTCCTTCAATTTTGTCAAGGAACTTTCCATGCAATGTTTTGTTGTGCCAGCTGTCAGCTCTAGTTTGTAGTGCGGTTTTCTTATACTGATTCTTTGTCTTCTGTGCTTTGAGGAGTTTCTGATTTTTGACTTCAATCAAGGCAGGTTCTTCACTTTGCTTTACATATTCTGCCATCACCATCACCATCATCATCATCATCATTATTACTATTATTATTATTATTGGATTGTGTCTTTGCACAGCAGAATGGGGTTGGACTGGATGGCCGTTGGGCTCTTTTCCAGCGGTTGGATTCCATGACCCTTTTCTTGGATTCTGTGACCCAACATGTGCCTTAGCATGTCCCCTGGACCTGATATAGTGGCCATTGTCAAGCTGTCGCTGGCATCTCTTCCAGCTCTAGCCTCGGTTTTAAATATTGTTTAGATGGAGGATTCCCCAGAGGGGCCTGATTTATGCCTGTTTGCTCTTCTGGGCTTGTTTCCAGTGCAGACGACCAGAAGCGGAGCGGCTTGCTGCAAGGACTGTTGCTCCTCCGAGGCACCTTTGGCACAAAGAGGTGCCCTCGATCAGGACCAATTCTTTCATCCGCTGCTCTTCTTTTTGGGAAGAAGGAGATGACTCTCAACACCCAGAGACGAGGAGGAGGAAGAGGAAGAGATCATAACAACATCATGAGCCCAGTCCAGAGAAGGGCCAGCACCCCTCTGCCCGTTTCCCGGTCAGGGATGCTGGGCGTCCATCCGAACTGGGCCGCATCCGGCCACCCACAGCTGGGACAATCCTCTTCTTGCGAGCCCCAAGGATCCCGAACCGAACCCCGAGGCAGCTGGTCATCTGGATCCTCCGACTCGGACGGATCCTGGGCGTCATTGTACCGAGTGGTGCTTTTGGGTGACTCCGGCGTGGGCAAGACCAGCTTGGTCAACCTGTTTGCCGGTGTTCAAGACAAGGATGTGCCGGAGCAACAGATTGGTAAGAAGGATGTGCATTGGGGGGATTGAAGTAGCATCCACACTATAGAATTGCTGCAGTTTGATACCACTTTGATTGCAGGGCTCAGTGCTATGGAGTCGTAAGAATCCTAGTTGTGTGAGTTCTTTAGCCTTCTCTTAAAAGGCCTCACTAAACTTTGAATCTTAGGCTGCAGCCAAAAAGTGGCATCAAAGGGCTATAGTTATAACTAAGCCGAGTATCCCTTATCCAAAAAGCTTGGACCAAAAATATTTTGGATTTATTTTGTTCATATTTTGGAACACTGTATTTACATATAGTATAATACAGATGATGAGGTATCTTGGAGATGGGACTCAAGCCTCTTTCTCTCTCTCTATAAAAATGTAATGTGAATAATTTCCATGGAGTAAACAACAAAACCACTGGACCAAATCACACCAAATTTGGCCACAAAATACATAGTCATTAAATCTACGTCTTTCCATAAAAAAACTCTATAAAATTAGGTCCAAATTACAAAAAACCCGCCCAAAAGCCAAAAATTACTAACCACTCATGTACAGAGACCCCCCGGGAAACTTGGTGATGTTAGCAAGGTGAGCAGGGTTTCAATTGCCACCGCAAGCCGACAGTTAATCATCATTATTATTATTATTATTATTTTATTATGACACAGCAAACAAGATAGATATGCTGGATTTCGTATCACAAAATCACAAGTCGAACACTTCCCAAGTGTCTAGGACTGTGTGATTTTTTATTATTATTATTATTATTATTATTATTATTATTATTATTATTATTATTATTATTATTGGGTTCCTGGGAACCATCAAAATGAACAAAACCTAGCCGTCAGCAGTAAAAAAATTCTACAAATCTGGACAGTAATTAAAGAACAACACTCTGAAAATAAGGGTATTCTAGACAGGAAACAACCAGAGCCAGCTAACACCTCCCAATAAAGGATTCCCCCAGGGAGGAAACAACCATGCTTTGAAGCTGCAAGCCCATACAATGCTAATCAAAGTGACTAATTACAACATTGATACTTGCCTCCACAAACAAAAACCCACTTAGGATGATGCTACAGCAATGTGTGACCGGGCACAGCTACTTGCTGTATAATGCAGTTTCAGAGTGCAGTTGAACTGTATTGTATCACAGTGTGGACTCATATAATCCAGTTCAATGCAGTTCAATTGCATTCTGAAACTGCATTGTTTGGCAGTGTAAATTCAGCCTCAATCAGCCTGCTTATAATCTGCCTAGGCTGCATCCACATTGGAGAACAAGTGCAGTTCAAAACCACTTGGCTCTATGTATGTAATCTTGGGGTTTGTAGTTTGGTGAGGCGGCAGCACTCCTTGGACGAGAAGCCCAAAGACCTTGTGAAACTACAATTCCCAGGATTCCATAGCACTGAGCCATGGCAGTGTATATATCAGATATGTATGTTCAGTAATGTATGTTCAGTAGATGAATGAGGTGTATAACACATCCTAGAAATATATTTGGCAATACTATATATACGAGGGTTATCCAGAAAGAAGATTACATTTTGGAATTAAAAATGAACAAAGTATAGGAGAAAACATGAACCATATGCAGTTGAAAGCCACACCCAAATACCACTTCTCAACATAGTCACCATTCAAATCTAGGCACTTATCATAGCGATGAATGAGCTTGGAAACTCCTTCCCCACAAAATTCTGCCGCTTGCGTCCTCAACGCAGCGTTTTGGCAACGATGCGCAGCTGCGGGAAGGGGTGACCGGCTGGTTGAGAACGCAAGCGGCACAATTTTGTGGGGAAGGAGTTGCCAGGCTCATTCATTGCTATGATAAGTGCCTAGATTTGAATGGTGACTATGTTGAGAAGTGGTATTTGGGTGTGGCTTTCAACTGGATATGATAAATGTTTTCTCCTATACTTTGTACATTTTAAATTCCAAAACGTAATCTACTTTCTGGATAACCCTCGTACTTTAGGACAAATTTAGTCTGAATGAGAATACCGTAGAGTCTCACTTATCCAACATAAACGGGCTGGCAGAATGTTGGATAAGTGAATATGTTGGATAATAAGGGGGCATTAAGGAAAAGCCTATTAAACATCAAATTAGGTTATGATTTTACAAATTAAGCACCAAAACATCATGTTATACAACAAATTTGACAGAATAAGCAGTTCAATAAGCAGTAAAGTTATGTTGTAATTACTGTATTTATGAATTTAGCACCAAAATATCACAATGTATTGAAAACATTGACTACAAAAATGCGTTGGATAATCCAAAACGTTGGATAAGCGAGTGTTGGATAAGTGAGACTCTACTGTATTTACTTTAGTATTTCCTTATTGACTACTAGAACTATGTAAACAAAGTAGTGAGAACTAAAAATTGTTTTGAGATTCTTATTTTTATTTAGACCATTCGCTTAGTATTTTGACATAGATATCTGTGCTTGATTGATCTTTCCAGAAGATACCTATGAGCGCACCTTGTCTGTGGACGGCGAGGAGACCACCTTGATGGTGATGGACACCTGGGAGGCGGAGAAGCGGGTATTATTATTATTATGTTTATTATTATGTTTATTTACATCCACTTTCCGGTCTTAAATGAGACTCAAAGCAGCTCACAACATTAAAAACAATTCAAATTACAACTTAACAAGGTGGCAGATTTGTAGACCTTCCATTGAGATCCAACAATGTCAGTTTTAAGACTTTCTAGTGCATTCAACAACCTGTATCCACAGTTTCTGCATCCATGGATTCAACCGTTCATGGCTTGAAAATATATGTATTTTAAAATTTCCAAAAGCATACTTTGATTTTGATATTCTTATATCAAAGGGATGCAATTCTACTGCATCATTTTATGTTCAAAGCACCATTAGCTGCTTTGAACTGAATTATACGACAGTGTAGACTCCAGCAAATAATGTGGAGTATCCACTTTGATAACCTGGATTATATGGCAACCTGGTACTTGAGCATCCATGGGTTTTTGTGGTCCTGGAACCAAGCCCCAGTTGATACCGAGTGCCTCACTATCTATCTATATATATAAAAATGTAATGTGTATAATTAGGACCGAGTTAACAATAAAACCACTGGGCCAAATCACACCAAATTTGGCCACAATACTCATCACTTTTCAAGGAGTGACCATAAAAAAGAAAAAAAAACACCCTGACCCTATGTAGAAAGCAGCCAGGCTTTTAAGCTGCAAGACTATTCAGTGCAATTCAAGTTGGCCAAACAAGGATTCCCCTACAAAGGAAGTAACCAGGCTTCAAAGCCGCTCTTTGATTGAGGTTGCTACTCCAGCTTGCCAAACAAGGTATAACATAGCCAGGCATTGAAGCTGCAAGGCTATTCAGTGCAATTCAACCAGACCAACAAAGGATTAACCTTGGTAGAAGGCAGCCAGGCTTTGAAGCAGGGATACTACTCTCTACTATTGAAGCTGACCAACCAAAGATTCCCCTAGGTAGCAAGCAGCCAGGCTTGGAAGCAGCGAGGTTATTCATTTTAATTCTAGCAGCCCAAAAAACCATTCCCCTATAACGCAAGTAACCGCCCTTCCAAGCAGCAAACCTATTCTGTTGCATTCCAGTTCACCAAACAAGGACTCCCATAAGAAGAAGACGGCCAGGCTTTGAGGCTGCAAGGCTATTTACTGCTATTCCACCTGGCCAACAAAGGATTCCCATAAGCCACAGCAACCTGTGGTCGGGCACAGCTAGTATAATTATAAAGGATTATTACTAGAATAGCACAATTAATGGGCGTTTCTAATAAGGACTTTAATATAATGGTTGTTTTTGGAGTTCACTCCACTTGCAACGGCACAAAAGTAACTCTGCTTGGAATGCAGCCGCTGTATTGGGAAGATTGTTATATAAAGTGCGTCTACGCTGCAGATTAAACTAGGTCTGGCACCACTATAACTATGGAATCACGGGAGTTGTAGTTTGGTGTCAAAGAGTGCTAGTGTCAAATTGCAACTCCAAGGATTCTGCATGGCAAGTGGAAGTGCATTATCGAAGGCTTTCATGGCCGGAATCACAGGGTTGTTGTGTGTTTTCCGGGCTGTATGGCCATGTCCCAGAAGCATTCTCTCCTGAAGTTTCGCCCACATCTATGGCTGGCATCCTCAGAGGATGCCTGCCATAGATGTGGGCGAAATGTCAGCAGAGAATGCTTCTGAAACATGGCCATACAGCCTGGAAAACACACAACAACCCTGGAAGTGCATTAATTCTATAGTGCAGATGCAACCTGGAAAGCAATGCAGAAAAGGACTTGTCGGCACAGAACAACTGCGATGATTATTAATCAGATATTGGAGAAGTTACTTTCCGAGTAACTATCCCTGAGTGTCCTATTTTCCCATATCAAACATTTTTTTTTTTCAGTCATAGAGAATGGCTCTGTCCCTGGCTCTCCCCTCGGGGCGTCCAGCTTGGCTCCACGTGGGAAGCCAGCATCCCATCGATTGTGGTTTAAATTTGTCGCCCGGCCTCTCTCTCCAAAGCTTTGGTTTGGGGATGGCGATCGATTCGGAACAGATGCAAAACATTCCATCAGACGGAGCAGCACAAGAGGCAGGAGTCACCGAATCATAGTCAGAGGGGACCTCCAGAGGCCATCTAGTCCAACCCCCTTTGCCAGGAGATGCATTTACTTCTGGAGTAGCCGTAAAGCCTCAAAGAGAGGGAAATTAATACTTGGATGTGAGGATTCAGAATCTGTAAAGCCAGGCATGGGCAACCTTGGGCCCTCCAGGTGTTTTGGACTTCAACTCCCACCATTCCTAACAGCGTACCGGCTGTTAGGAATTGTGGGAGTTGAAGTCCAAAACACCTGGAGGGCCCAAGGTTGCCCATGCCTGATCTGTGCTTCAAAGCAGACACTGGAATTTGCCATGAACAGAGAGACTGTGTCAAACACAGCCCGGAGGCAGAAAGCTTTTAATCTGCAGATGGTCAGTTCAGCCAAGTGGAAAGGCAGAGGTCCTTCCCGGCCGGAAAGGGTCAGAAAGGCTTCTGCCACTCAAAAGATGGAGACAGCAGCCTCTTGCCCATTTGCCCTGGACCCACAATCACAGGCTTCATGTCTTGATACGCAGTCTTGCCATTATGCCATTCAGACTCCCAGAGTGCATCTGCACTGCAGGGTTAATACAGTTTGACACCACCTTAGTGGCCAATAGAGGATCCCCTGGTGGCGTAGTGGGTTAAAGCCTTGTGACTTGAAGGTTGGGTTGCTGACCTGAAGGTTGCCAGGTTGGAATCCAACCCGGGGAGAGCGCGGATGAGCTCCCTCTATCAGCTCCAGCTCCATGCAGGGACATGAGAGAAGCCTCCCAAAAGGATGGTAAAAACATCAACACATCAGGGCGTCACCTGGGCAACATTCTTGCAGACAGCCAATTCTCTCACTCCAGAAGCAACTCCAGTTGCTCCTGACACGGGAAAAAAACAAAAACAAAACTTGGGTTGCTGACCTGAAGGTTGCCAGGTTCGAATCCAATCCGGAGAGAGCGCGGATGAGCTCCCTCTATCAGCTCCAGCTCCATGCGGGGACATGAGAGAAGCCTCCCACAAGGATGGTAAAAACATCAAAACATCTGGGCGTCCCCTGGGCAACGTCCTTGCAGACAGCCAATTCTCTCACTCCAGAAGCAACTCCGGTTGCTCCTGACACGGGGGGGGGGGGGACTTGGGTTGCTGACCTGAAGGTTGCCAGGTTCGAATCCAACCCGGGGAGAGCGCGGATGAGCTCCCTCTTTCAGCTCCAGCTCCATGCAGGGACATGAGAGAAGCCTCCCACAAGGATGGTAAAAACATTAAAACATCCGGGCATCCCCTGGGCAACGTCCTTGCAGATGGCCAATTCTCTCACTCCAGAAGCAACTCCGGTTGCTCCTGACACAAAAAAAAACAAAAACAAAACTTGGGTTGCTGACCTGAAGGTTGCCAGGTTCGAATCCAACGCGGGGAGAGCGCAGATGAGCTCCCTCTATCAGCTCCAGCTCCCTATGTGGGAACATGAGAGAAACCTCCCACAAGGATGGTAAAAACATCAAAACATCTGGGCTTCCACTGGGCAACGTCCTTGCAGACGGCCAATTCTCTCACACCAGAAGCAACTTGCAGTTTCTCAAGTCACTCCTGGCACGAAAAAAAATGCCAGTGGTCTATTGTATTGAAATCATGAGAGCTGTGGTTTTACAAGACTCTAGCCTTCTCTGCCAAACTACAAACACCAAACTACCAATACCAAGATTGCCTAGCAATTGAGCCATAGCACTTAATGTGTTGTCAACCTGCATTAATTCTCTAGTGTTGATGCATTTGCCTGAAATGCAAGGTAAGGCTTCTCTCTAGGGTTAGAATCATTTTTTCCTTGTGTGACGCTTCTATCTAATGAAGGATGTCTGTAATCCTAGAATCAGAGGGGACTGCAAAGGCCATCTAGTCTAACCCCATTCTGCAGGAGCCCCCAGTGGCACAATGATTTTAACCCTTGTGTTGGCAGGACACAAGAGTGGGGTGAGCTCCCGTCTGTCAGCTCCAGCTTCCCATGTGGGGACACGAGAGAAGCCTCCCACAAGGATGGTAAAACTTCAAAACATCCGGGTGTCTCCTTGGGCAACGTCCTTGCAGGCGGCCAATTTCTCTCACACCAGAAGCAACCTGCAGTTTCTCAAGTTGCTCTTGACATGAAAAAAAAAAAAAACTCATTCTGCAATACAGGAAGACACAATCCAAATCCTCTTGACAGATGGTCATCCAGGCTCCTTGTAAAAATAGAGAAGGTGACTTTACTGAACTCCAGACAGCACTGGGTACAATTCTTGAACGGTCAGGAAATTCTTCCTAATGTTTTGGTGCAATATCTCTTTTTGGGGATTGAATCTGCTACTTCCCGTCCTAATCTATGGAGCAGCAGAAAACAAACTTGGCCGTTCCTCACTATGGTTACATTTATTTTATTGTTGCAAATGCAGTGCTGTTGTGCATGCAGTTGTGAATTCGAGACCATAGAGTTACAACCCAACACAAGGTTTGCATAATATAATCAGAGTGTAATTGCACACTTGGAGATTTATGTTCCACATCTCAGCTGGAGTCCTTTTAACTGGCATTCATGTCAAATGGAGTCTCTGTATGTATGTGGTGCAAGCAATATATATATATATATATATATATATATATATATATATATATATGTATGTAAAGGGTTCCCCTGACGTTAAGTCCAGTCGTGACCGACTCTGGGGGTTGGTGCTCATCTCCATTTCTAAGCCAAAGAGCTGCCGTTGTCTGTAGACACCTCCAAGGTCAGGTGGCCGGTATGACTGCATGGAGCGCCGTTACCTTCCCGCCAGAGTGGTACCTATTGATCTACTCACATTGCCATGTTTTCGAACTGCTAGGTTGGCAGGAGCTGGGGCTAACAGCGGGCGCTCATTCTGCTCCCGGGATTTGAACCTGGGACCAGGGGCCCCCATATATATATATATATATATATATATATATATATATATATATATATACACAGTAGAGTCTCACTTATCCAACATTCACTTATCCAACATTCTGGATTATCCAAAGCATTTTTATAGTCAATGCTTTCACTATATCATGATATCTTGGGGCTAAATTCGTAAATACAGTAAGTACTACGTAGCATTACTGCTTATTGAACTACTTTTTCTGTCAAATTTGTTGTATAACATGATGTTTTGGTGCTTAATTTGTAAAATCATAACCTAATTTGATGTTTAATCGGCTTCTTCTTAATCTCTCCTTATTATCCAACATATTCGCTTATCCAACGTTCTGCCGTTTATGTTGGATAAGTGAGACTCTACTGTATACACACACACACACACACACACACATGGACTTATACTAGTCAGGTTTTCTGCCTTTTGTATTTATATTAAATGAACTCAGCATTGACTGATGACTCCCACATCAGTCAAGTGATCAGTCTGCTTTGAGATTTGGTCTGAAATTTACAGTAGCTAACCAATTGTCCGAACCTGTATTGAATGAGGTTAAGATCATTCCTTTAAAGCGGGCATGGGAAAACTTTGCCCCCCCCCCCAAGTGTTTTGGACTTTGACTTCCACAACTCCTGCAGCCTATCAGGCTGCTTTAAAGTCTGGACTAAGCCCTGAATCCACTAAATGTCTCTTTCACCTTATTTCCGCAGGTCCCGGAGGAGGACAACTGGTTCCACAACTACTGCATGCAGGTGGGCAACGCTTACGTCATCGTCTACTCCATCACCGACCGGGGGAGCTTTGAGAGCGCCTCGGAGCTGCGGATCCAGCTGCGGAGGACGCGCCAGGCGGAGAACATCCCCATCATCTTGGTGGGGAACAAGACGGACCTGGTGCGCTGCCGGGAGGTCTCCGTGGAAGGTGAGTCCACGCGAAAGGGGCCAAAGAGTCTTGGGAGACAGAGCAAGCCCAACATAAGTCAACGATGTGATGAGCGGCTGAAAAAGCCCATGCGATTCTCTGCTGCATCAATAGGAGTATAGTGCCAGATGAAGGGAGGTTATAGTCCCACTCTTTTTTGCTTTGGACAGAACTCACCTGGAATCAGAACCCTGTGTCCTGTTCTGGGCAAAGCAATTTAAGGAGCTGGACAAGATAGAAGGTGCCCAGAGAAGGATGAACAAAATGGCCCAAAGTCTGGAAGCTAAGTCTTATGAGGAGGGGATGTTGTGGAATTTTGTTTGGACGCGGGTGAAGAAAGCAGACTGACAGCAGAAGTTGTCTTCAAGATAGTTTACTTTTGGCCAAGAGCAGGTGACAATGTTAGCGAATGCCCAGAAAACGCAATGACACCCCTTGCCTGGTGTGGCTTTCCAATTTATACAATTTTACAGAAGCATGCGCAGAAAGCTAACTGACAATGGAATTTGTTGACTATTATAATCCTTTTGGACATGCGTAGTTGCCTTGTAACTTATATAACTCATTACTCATCACATCAGGTGAAGTGTCCATAGTTTGTTCCACGTATGCACTATCCTCGGGTGACATGTTCATAGTTCATCCCACGTATGCATCATTCAGCAGCCAAATCATTACTGCAGTTTGCATCACCTTATATTGTGAGCAAAGAGCAAATGTCAGGCAGAACATGTCCTGTCAACACTTTCATGGAAAAACAAGATTTTTGAGTAAGGGTCATCTAGGAAAGGGATTTTTAGGGTCTTTAAATAAAATATTTAAGAGCTGCTCCATTAGGGACATGAGAATCATGTTTAAATATCTAAAGCAGTGGTTCTCAACCTAGGGTCCCCAGATGTTTTTGGCCTTCAACTCCCAGAATTTCTAACAACTGGTAGACTGGCTGGGATTTCTGGGAACTGTAGGCCAAAAACATCTTGAGACCCCAGGTTTTAAACCACTGATATCACATTGCAGAGGGGGTAAGGCTTCTATTCTCTGAAGACTAGAACACAATGGAGCAATGGGTTCAAACGGGAGGGAAAGATATTCCACCTGAACATTAACAGAACTGTTTGTCAGTGGACTGCCTAGGAGTCTGGTGAAACCTGGGGATCTTAAGCAGAAGCTGGATGGTCATAATAATAACAATATAATAACAAGACTTTATTTTTATTCTGCTCTATCTCCCTGAGGGGACTCAGGGCGGATTCCAGCATAAACAACACAAAGGCAAACATTCATCTGTCAAGAGAGCTTGAATTGTGTTCTCTTGCCTGGCAGAAGCAGGTTGGACTAGATGGCCCTTATGGTCTCCTCCAACTCTTAAGATTTGTGGGAGAGATTTGATGATGTGTTCCTGCATAACATAATGGATGGCTTGTAGTCTCATCCAATGCAGTGACCTATGATACTAATAATAAAGGGTGCAAGAAGATGTTCCGGTATGTTGTCGAAGGCTTTCATGGCTGGAATCACTCTCCTGACGTTTTGCCTTTATCTGGGGCTAATGGCATATTCAGAGGTTCTGGTGGCAGTGAGGCAAGTGGAGTATGTAAATATCCCTGTGGAATAATGCCCAGAGAAAGCAAGTGTGAATGTTGCAATTGGCAAGCTTGAATAGTATTGAGTAGCCATGAAGCTGCAAGGTCAATCAGTGAGGGTATCCGCATAAAAGTATCCTGGAATCCACAAGCACATGAGCAATTTCAATAGAAAGGAGGAAACCAAGAAAATGGACAAAATCTGATTACCAGTATTGAAAAACACTAGAATCAAGACAGTAAATAAAGAACACCACTCAGAAACAGAGGAACTCCAGACAGCTAACAATTAAGTGCCAGTTAACACCTCCCAAACAGAGGATGCCCCCAGGCAACAACAGCCAGCAAATACCCTCACTGATTGACTTTGCAGCTTCATGGCTATTCAATGCATTCAAGCTTACTAATGACAACATTTATACTCACTTTAAGCAGACGAATGTTCTTCACTGCCATCAGTACATCTGAAGACGTTGGCTATAGATGCAGGCGAAATGTCAGGAGAGAATGCTCCTGGAACAGGGCCATACAGCCTAAAAAACTCACAGCAACCCTGTTCCAGTATATTTGGGGTCAATTAAATTGGTGGTGTATCAGGGCATGGAAAACCCTGAAAGCAGAGTTTTGGGTCTCCTGCAAGTTTATAGACCAGTCATGGGCAAACTTTGGCCCTCCAGGTGTTTTGGACTTCAACTCCCACAATTCCTAACAGCCTATCGGCTGTTAGGAATTGTAGGAGTTGAAGTACAAAACACCTGGAGGGCTGGAGTTTGCCCATGACTATTTCCTCCCCTGAGTTCATACCTATTGCGCCAAATTGCTATATGTGTGTGTGTGTGTAAAGAAATCCTTGCAAAGTTGCTTGCAAGAGATCTCTGCAAAAAGGGAGCTGAGATCTTTGCAGAGGCAAGCCACGCCTCAAACAATGTATCGGTTTGCTGGCAGATAGCTGAGTTTGTCAGTTGGAAATCTGAGCTTGTAGGGAGAGCACAGAAAAGACAGGCTCTCTAGCTACGGTCAAGTAGCAGTGTTTAAATATGCTATGCTGTATATATTGAATGCTGATTGATTAGTTATTGATCCTATGCAACTACAAGGACATTGTATGATTGCTGAACTGTTTATTTGACTTCAACTCAACAAGTAAAGTTTTCTTTGTTCTTTTAATTCCTCTGCCTGGTCTGAGTCTTTTGCACATGGTGTTAACTGGACGCTGCTGGTTCCGCTGTACACACACTCGCTAACAATACCTGTGTCCTTTTCTCTTCCTTGGCAGAGGGCCGGGCGTGTGCCGTGGTCTTTGACTGCAAGTTCATCGAGACATCGGCCACCCTACAGCACAACGTGACGGAGCTCTTCGAAGGGGTGGTGCGCCAGATCCGCTTGCGCCGGGATAGCAAGGAGGCCAACGCCCGGCGCATGTCGCTCTACAAGCGCAAGGAGAGCCTCACCAAGAAGGTGCGGCGCTTCCTGGACCGGCTGGTGGCCCGCAACAACAAGAAGGTGGCCCGCAAGGTCCGCTCCAAGTCCTGCCACGACCTCTCGGTGCTGTGAACGCTCTGGAGGCCCTTCCTTGCCTCCTCCTCCTCTCCAGCCTTCCTCCTCGCCTCTACCTTGGGGTTTGCAATCTCTCTTCTTTGCTGGTGGCTCTTAGGAGAGGACTGGCTGGTTGAGAAATGCAAAGGACAAACGGCAGCCAGGAGAAAAGGGACAGCCAAGGGAAAGCAGAAGCCACAAGCCAGCACTGGATCAATGGAGTAGCCACCTAGCACCTATGACCAAGAAGGCAACACATGACATGGATTGTGGCATCACAATATGGGACATCATCTTTCCCAATTTTCCTGACCCAAAAAATTCTGGGATGCCATCATGGCCTCTGATAGATCTTTCAAGGAGTCCAGTAGGTTTGCTACAGTGCTACACTTAGGCAGAATAAATGAATTGCAAAGATATAGGATGGATGAAACCTGGTTGACAACAGTCCATATGAAAGGGATCTAGAAGTCTTAGTACATACATGTGTCAACAGTGTGATGCAGTAGCTTAAAAAGTCAATACTATTCTAAGTGACATCAATAAGAGCCTAGATCAAGGGAAGTCCTAGTCCCACTCTCTTCTGCTTTGGTCAGATCTTACTTGGAATAGTTCTGTTTCCATTTCCTGACAAAGCAATTCAAAAAGAAGACGGACAAGATGGAAGGTGTCCCAAAAAGGGTGACCAAAGTGGGCAAAGCTCTAGAGATACAGAGCAATGGATTCAAACTGCAAGAAAGAAGATTCCATCTAAATGTTAGGAAGAAGTTTTTAATAACAAGAGCTGTCTAACTGTGGAATATGCTACAACAAAGTGAAGTGGAGTCTCCTTCTCTGGAGGTTTTAAGCAGCGACTGGATGGTGATATGTCAGCAGGACTTTGATGTTAAAAGGGGGTTGGACTGGATGTCCCTTGGGGTCTCTTTCAACTCTAGGATTCTATAAGCTGAGCATGGGGCATATACTGCTAAGGGCTGAATGATGCTCATTGGCACACTTTTCCCATCCCTGGTTTGGGAAGCCAGAGATGCAGGACTTTGGATCTGATGTCCACTCGAGGCTGGAGAAGCCAAAGAGGGCTGCTAAGAGGTTTGGGAGATTCAACTTGAAGCCAGCAGAGTTTCCAGCTGGTTCTCTGTGTGTGTATATATATATGTAAACACGACATTGGATGAGCCATTTTTTCCTCTGCTGCCTTTAAAAATAAGGAGCCATCTGCTTGTTTGATTCCTATCAGCACTGCGTGTACATTTGTAAATAAAGCCAGCGGTATGACACGGACACCCCTGGCTGCTTTCCTCCAAACAAACTCAGCCATGATGCTGCTGTGTGTCCCAGCTGTCCTTCCCCGAAACCTTCGCTGCTGGGACACTTGCAGTGAGAGAATCGGAAAAGCCGGGGCCCAGCGCCAGGTTTGGTGGCTCAGGGACCGGTCCCTTTTCCTCCCGGGTCAGGTCAGAAGTTTCCATGGCTGGTGGGGATTGTTTAAGGAGGCAAAGCCCGGGAGAAGGAGAGGCTGAGCGCCAGCATTTTGCAGACATTCGTCTTGTCAGAGGAGGAGGAGGAGAGCAACCGTCCCAACTGTACTCTTTCCTCCCCTAGAGTCACACAAATAAACAATCCCTGGTGCCTTCTTGCATACATCACTGTCACAGGGCTTTCTAACCAACGGTTGCAAATAATCAGAGATTTGTTTTGTTTTGTTTGGGGGGGCATGACCCCAGATCCCATCATCCCCTGCCAAGCACATTCAGTCAGGAATACTGGGAGCTGGAGTCCAAAACAACATGTTTCTCCATCTCCTGTCTGCAGTACATCGTTCAACTGATCTGCCCCTGAAAAACCCAGGGGTGATGGTGATGGTGATATTTATTTGTATCCCACTTTTCTCTGGATTGAGACCCAACATGGCTAACCATTGGGAAACTGTGAATGTCAAGGACCACACATGCAGATTTGTAACTTAAACTAATTACAGTAGACTCTCCGTTAACCAAAATTAAAGCAACTCTCAATAATACTTTAAATACTTAAAATGATTTTATTTTAAACACCATTTAAATAAATGTACAGTAGAGTCTCACTTATCCAACACTTGCTTATCCAATGTTCTGGATTATCCAACACATTTTTGTAGTCCATGTTTTCAATGCATCGTGATATTTTGGTGCTAAATTCGTAAATACAGTAATTACTACATAGCATTACTGCGTATTGAACTACTTTTTCTACCAAATTTGTTGTTAAACATGATGTTTTGGGCTTAATTTGTGAAATCATAAGCTAATTTGATGTGTAATAGGCTTTTCCTTAATCCCTCCTTATTATCCAACATATTAACTTATCCAACGTTCTGCCGGCCCGTTTATGTTGGATAAGTGAGACTCTACTGTACATCATGCATTCACAAAGCTGTTTTATACAACAGTAAGATTATGTTACATTGGGTTGCCTAAATTTGCTTTTAATGCCTGTATTTCAATAGCAATATCAAGTCAATGCAGAGTTTATGGTATGGTATAATATGGGGGTATAGGATTCCAATTTTTAATTGTAACTCTCAAGCAACCAGAAATTACATTTATCTGGCATTTACCTATCCCCATGGGTGCCAGTTAACTAAAAGTCTATTGTACTTGGTTTATTAATAATACAGTCTCAGTAGTGGGGCAATAGAGGGAATTATTGTGCACATTCTGATACTTTCAAAATCATCGGAAGAAAGGCCAAAAGACAGACACAATACATTTGGCCCTCCACGTTTGCAGATATAACTTCTGCAGATTTGATTACTAGTGGATTTAATATGTTCTCTCTAGGAATCTCTAAAGAACCAAACTGAAATCAAGTATTTCAAGACAAACATTTCTCACAATGCCTGGCAAAGTAACCAAAGTACAGAATATAAATACTGTAAATAAATAATAATAACCCTTTTTGGACTGCATCTCCCAGAATCCCCCAAAGTGGATGGAGATCCAAGCTGGCTCCGGTCTGGAGGCACTGCTGGTGAATTAAGGGTGGCGAGTTGTGGATATAGCACTCTGCACATGCTCTGACAGACCTTCAGTTGTGGTACATCACATGTTGTGGATCCTGTTGGTTTTCCGACATTTTCTTTGGAGGCTTGTTGCCTGAAATGGGCAATAGATTAGCCATTAGTCCTTGTTGTTATGGCTTTGCTTAAGCCAAGATCTGTCTTGGGCTAGATTCAGATGAAAATGCATGGTTTTCTTTGACTGAGCTCCATCATCTTCATTAGTTGTCTAAACACTGGAAACATGGCCAGCAAAGCCATGTCACATCACAACATCCCATCATCCCTGTTCCCCAGGACTGGCCTGCCTGGAACCCACTGGGATCCTGTCAGTCCAAGCTGAACATCCCTTATCTAGAATTCCAAAATACTCCAAAATCATTCATAAAGGTGGCTGAGGTAGTGACAACATTGCTTTCTGATAGTCCAATGTACACAGATTTAGTCTCATGCCCCAAATTACTGAATTACTTCATACAAAATAACTTTCAGGCAGTAAGGTATATAGGAAGCACAAATGAATTTCACATTTGGACCAATCTCCAAGACATACTGTATGCAGGTGTTTCAAATCTTGGAATGGGAAAGTAATCCAAAACACTTCTGGACCCAAGTATTTAGGATAAGGAATGCTCAAACTGCATAGTCACCTAAGGTTGGCCCTGTAGCCAATGAACATCCGAGACTTGCTGCTGGACTTAAGGGAATTCAAATTAAATGCACAGGAAAAAATGAAATAAAATACATATAGGATGGGGGACACCTGGGTAGAAAACTGTCCATGTGAAAGGAATTTGTGAGTCTTAGTAGACCACAATCTGAACAGAAGTCAACAGTATGATGTGGCAACTTAGAAAAAGCGAATGTGATTCTAGGCTGCATCGATAGAAATATAGTGTTCAAATCGAGGGAGGTCATAGTACCACACTGTTCTGCTTTGGTCAGACCTCACCTAGTATTATAACCCTGTGTCTCGTTCTGGGCAAAGCAATTCAAGAAATATATGAACAAGATGGAAGTGGTCCAGAAAAACGTGACTAAAATGTTCAGAGGTCTGGAAATCATAAATTTCTGTGGGGAGCTGCTTAGGGATGATTTATTTGTAGAAGAGAAGGTTGAGAGGGGACAGGATAGCCATGTTTACATATTTGGAAGGATGTTGCAC
Source organism: Anolis carolinensis (assembly GCF_035594765.1). NCBI lineage: Eukaryota > Metazoa > Chordata > Lepidosauria > Squamata > Anolidae > Anolis > Anolis carolinensis. The sequence goes on from NC_085844.1 coordinate 249,135,740, forward strand.
TGAGGAAGAAGCAAGCATATTTCCTGCTGCTCTAGAAACTAAGACAAAGATCAGTGGATTCAAGCTGCAGGAAAAGACATTTCACCTAAACATTAGGAAGAAGCTCTTGTTGGTAAGATTGTTCGGGAGAGGAAGACACTGCTGCCTTGGGGTCCAGTGGAGTCTCCTTCTCTGGAGATTTTTATGAAGAGGTTGGGTGGCCATCTGTCAAGAGAGGCTTGGATTGTGTCTGGCGGAATGAGATTAGACTGGATGGCCTCTGGCAGTCCCTTCCAACTCTGTGATTCTATGAAATCCTGCTTGGCCCCTTTGGGACAACCCCAGCCTCACTTGGTCCCCTCCTGGGAATAAGATTTCTGTAAACTGTCAGGCTCTTAAAAGTTCTTGTTATTGTTGGAGGAGAGGCCACTTTTCTCCCCTTTACCCTGGTTTTTCTTCCTTCATCAGAAGGACATCCAGCTGCCCTGGTGCATTTGAGACCCTGAAGATTCCTCCCATCCCCAACATTTCTTTTTCTCCTCTTCTGATGCTCCCTGCCACTGCAAAAGTGGGAAAAACCCATGTTCTCATCAGGCAGCTGGAGGTGGAAAAGGAGGGAGGGGAGGAGGAAGAGAAAGGAGTGGAAAGTTGGCAAGAGGCAGCCGGGCGAGTGGAAAGAGTGAGATCCTGCTCAGAAAAATGCAGGGCCCCGACACGAAGGAAGTCAGGCGAGAGATAACAGCAAACTGTGGGCAAAGCAGGGTGAACAGATGGGCTGGGAGCATGCGCCTTTGCAGGGAGAAGCATCATGCCCCAGCTTGGCCTGTTGAAAGTGACTGAGAAAGAGTGGCTTTTATGCACTCTCAAGTCGTTCCTTGGCACCCGGGGTTGCTAAGGATTCAACAGTTTTTGCGCCTGAATGTTCACTGAATTCCCACATGTGCTCTCACACACCCTGATATGGAGGAAACAACACCTTGTCTTTGAATAAATCGGTGGCATCATTTCCTATGTGCTGGTTTCCTCCTTGCCATAAACAATACAAAGAAAGGATTCCCCGAAATGCACAGGCAAGAGGCCACTACAGCTAGAAATGTAAACCGAAAGTATGCACTATACAACAGCAATTAAACCAAAATATAATCCATGTGTTACCAACACATATACATTCATAGAAAGTAAAACTCTATATTCAGAGAAAGTAAAACTCTTATATCCAGAGTTTGTGAGTCCAATGCCCACCAGAGTTCATGTTCACATGGAGGACTGTATCAATCTCTAATTGTGAGTCCAAATTTAAACGTCCAAGTAAGTGAATCCTTTTATGACACCCGATGTTTTAAACAAGTCCAAGGTTGGTCACCATCCACAACCGGTTTCGACTGTGTAGTCTTCCTCAGGTGGTGGTTATACAGGTATGGAAAACCTGGAGTAGTCAATTTCTTTCTTTGAGTATATAAATTCAATGTGTCATTATCAATGACGGAGTGGACCTACAGGGAATACATATGAGTGGCTAGAAACACTTGTACATGATAAAAAATTACAAATTCCTCCTTGCCATGGCATCCCAGCAAGACTGGCAACAGGGTTTGTAATGCATGCTTATTTTCAGCCGCAGAAACAGTTTCAGCCAGCTCTGGAGCACAATGAGACAACTGTTGATCAAGTGTGTCTCTTGTGTGTTGCACTGCTGGGTTCACAGAACTACCTTTCCATCTGTCAGGGATACTTTGATTGTGCTTTTCCTGCAAGGCAGGGGGTTGGTCTAGATGGCCCATGTGGTCTCTTCCAACTCTATTACTCTATGATTCAACAGTTTGCCTTCAGGACTCTAGCTCACACAACTCTCTGCTGGCCTAAGTTCATGGAGCTCTGGAGGGACCCGAGTTGTGGCTTCTGTCATGGCCAGAGCCAGACGATTAAGGGGAGAAAGTGTTTCCTAGATTGTAGGATGAATATGGTCTGATTTGGATGGATATCAGGAGGAAGATCTAAGATGAAGCAGAGCTTAACAAAGGTCCTTTCAGGGACCAGAACCAGTGGTGGCTAGTGTCTTCATAGCAGTGGTCAGTGAATCCACTCTGGCTTTTTACTTTGGACATTCATGGAGCTCTCCAAGGTGATGAAAATAGGTTCAGTACCTTAGATAGCCCCTTTTAAGTTCAGATCAAAATCTGAGGGACATTCAGTAGCACACTGACATGGAAATCACAAACTGACATTGCACGCCATTCTCAAAAATCTAGCCAGCATAGCTGCTGCCTAGAATCTGGTAATCCAGTAGAGAAAAAGAACAACCCTCTCTTAAGTGGGCTATCCTTCTGCTTTGAACATTTACTTCCCTCTGAGAAGAAGCTGAAACCGTGAAATTTGGTGTGAAACCCTGGTGCTTGGCAATCCAATTTTCTCCTAAAAATGGCTGGCAAGTTCTTTCTGTTTTTTTCTGCACTTCTTTGTAACAGCGGCCTCCATCCCAACCCTAAAAGGATGCTTAGGTGAGGTATGAAAGCAGGACCAAGATATAACAAAGTTGGCAATGTCAGCATCAAAAAAGGATTTAGCCAGAGAAAGGAGATCTTACTCTTCTGATATGATCTAAGCTTTTTGGGCTGGAGAAATAGGCATTTCACATAGCGTGATCATAGACTATGGACTACACTCTAGCTTGTGTTGTGGTTGACATGGGATTTATTAAGTCTGGGTGACCTGAAATGCTTTTTTATCTCAACTCCTATTCTAGCTCACTACTTCTTTAACTGTGGGTCCCAACCCCAATAAGGTTCTCTTCACTCAACGTTGGGGTCACTAAACATCTGGCAATAATAAAAAGTTTCTGAATGCCACCCACTAACACAAATCTGTTAGCAACAATATGCAATGTTTACAGTGGACTCTGCAGAAGACGTACTCCACTAAAAGGAAAATCAGCCTGTTTACCAAGCCTTGCAAATGCTGATTTATTATCACTCCATGTTTGATTTTTACCTTTACTATACCTGGAGTCAAATAAAGGTTTCTCAGGCAGAAAGGAGTTGCTAGTGGGAAAGGTTTAAGAAGCCCAGTTCTAATAGCTACCACTGGGAGATGGCAAAAGCAGTCTGCAAAGTCATTGGTGGGACATAAAGCTGCCAGCTGGCAGACCTCCAGGCATAGTTGGTGGGCTCTGGTCGACTTAGCAGCTTACTGCAGTACTAGTCCTTGGTTGTTTCTCCCTATATTTAGATTTCACACTTGCTCCTTGGGATGGAGGCTTGCCCAAAATCTGGGCCGCAGGCTTCGGCCAATCCTGTCCCACAAGCACACTCCAACTTCACTGCCAACTTTCCCTGCACCATGTCATTGTGATTTCTCCTGGGCTTTTAAAGCATTTCACAGTGGTTCCCTGATCCATTTTACTGCTTATTTAGGGCAGGAGTGGGCAGCCGTGGTGGTCCTAGGCCCCAATTCATGCCTGAAATGTTCTCTCTCCCCAACGCTTCACAAATCAAACCCAGACAAGCATAGCTAAGGAACAACAGAGTGTGGAAAAGACAGCAAAAGTTATCAATAGAGAAGTACATGCAAGTTAGGAGAGGCTGCAGCAGTTTGCTTTTGCCTGAGTCAACCAGGAAGGGAAAGGCTCTTCCACTTCTTTTTCCCTGTTGCATTCATTGAGTGTAAAGATACTGAAGAAAAAGCCAGGGACAAATGGGCCACAATACCCCCACTTTCTTTATCTTGCCACAAAATTAATTTATTATGTGTGTTTTGAGTGTTTTGTGTTTTGACTTCTTTAGCAAGTCCCTTTGGAAATATTAATCTACCCATACTCCCATTGCCAAATGATCGGGGCCACCCCAGATCTCATGCTGTTTAAATAAATATACAAACTGCAAATGCTACAGGTTGAGCCTGGCTCTTTCAGTGGGCAAAGTGCAACCTCCTCAAATTCTTAGAAAGAATTTGTTTCTTGGGAAATAACATTATCATCATCATCATCGAGACTAAGCTTTAGTTGGGCCTAAGGCAGCATAATATATTGGTGGATTTCCTCCAACGGAAAAAGCGGACCGTGTTGCCGGCAACAGGCCAGATCTAGAGAGAGAGAGAAAAAATCCTCCTCGAACCAACGCTCCCTTGAGCCTTTTATCGTTGCTCTTAGCTGGAAATGTGACATGATGAATCATCCCTTTGAGGCCCTTAAAATAGATTGTCGGGCTATTTATTTAAGGGTATGTTTTAAAAGAATCGCTCTCCCTCCTTCTTTTCCTGGATTCTGTCTCCATTCAAAATTTGGATAGGGTCACGAGAATACTCCGAAGGCAACTGCAGCTGAATGCAGACGTGACCAGTCTGTTTTAGCAATGGGGAAAATGTCCAGAGGATGTGGGAAAGAACAGCATCCCTTTTGGACCTTGAATAGTCACAATGCAGATTGCAAGGGGAGTCAAAAGATTATATTCTTTAAAAGGCAATGCTCAGACAGCAACTATTATTGTTATCCTTATTTTTATTATTCCTGCATGGCAGGTGGTTGGAGCTGTACCTGCCTCTTTTCTCCCGCCAATGCCAGGGCAGTAAAAGCTCCCGTATTTGGAAGAGTGGGAAAATAATAGCGTGAACTTCAAATAGGAACCTAAAGGATAACCATCAAAACAATTGAGTGCACTCAACTATTTTCTCCTAGCAAAAAGGGCATTTTGTCCGTATTTTGGATATGAGATTTGGCACCTTGGATACTATCACTCTTGATGTTCAAACCCAAATCCAGTGGGAAGCCATTACTCTTTGGATCACTCTTTGGATCTTTGGGCATGCCAGAACTAGGGCTAGGCTGCCAAATGACCTAAAATGTTGTTTGGGCTCCTCTGCATGGAAGCCTCAATTAAACAGAGTTCTAGAAATAATAGCAACCAGAAGGATATTTTAGGACACGCGAGGAGAGCACAGAATTAATGGTCATCCCCAAACTGTCCCTAGAAAAGAGGTATTCTGCTCCTAACTTTGGTGGCATCTTTTAGCTGCTATTTATCTTTTTCCAGGTCTTCAAAACCCCATTGACATTAAATATTAATGCCATCTTCATTTATATATGGAAGTGTCATTTATATATGGAAGTGTACAACATTTTTATATATGGAAGTGTATAACATTTTTATCTGGGGTTTCAGTTTTTAATCTGCATGGTTTTTAATTATGGTGCTAGCTGCCCTGAGTCCCATAATCAGTAGAAAGGGAGGACATACATGAATAATAATAATAATAATAATAATAATAACAACAACAACAACAATAATAATAATAAAGAATGAGTAAATTAGTATTGGCACATTTTAAAGTAAAATACTAGAGCTTTTGATCTATGTTAATTTTATCAATATTTGTATGTATGTTTTTATCCTTTACAATTTTATCATGTAAATCGCCTAGAGCATCTTGGATAGAGGGCGATTAATAAGTAATTAAATGATGATGATGATGATGATGATGAATTCAGTGAAGAGATAAACAAAAGAGGGCCAAATGTTCTACTGGATGAAGCCCTGATCCAGAGATTTCTAAGGGGGTATCTATATTGTGGCATTAATGTAGTTTGGTGTCACTTTAACTGGCATGGCAAAATGCAATGGAATAATGGAAGTTGTAGTTTTACAAAGTCTTTAGCCTTCTCTGCCCAAGAGTGCTGTGGCGTCTCCAAACTGCAACTCCCAGGATACCATTGCATTGAGCCATGCCAGTTAAAGTGCTGTCAAATTGCATTACATCTGCAGAGTAGGTGCACCCTGAGTAACAGAGAACACAGATTACAAAGGCGCTGGGAAGCAGGAGAGATGCTGAGTAGGAAACCATATCCGCCAGTGAGCCAGAAAAGGGAGGAGGTGTTCCAAAGGAAAACACACATTCTGGCCAATTTTCCAGAGATCCTTGGCCTCTTTCCAGCTTCACAGAACATTTGATTTCATTTACAAGGCAGTTTCATCAGGGCACCCAGCTGGACCTGGAAAGAAGATGGTCCCAGAGAGAGAGGCAAACGGGAGAGAAAGCCTGGGTTTGTGTATTTGGAAACAACTGCTTGGAAACAATATGAGATTTTGTGGGAATCCGGGAGCCCAAAGTGGCTTTCTCTAGGATCTAGCCCACTTCAGCAGTACACAGATATGTACAAAACCAAATAGCCCCTGTCATGAAATCTAAACGGCAAGCAACAGTCTTAAGGAATCTATAAAAGTTATGATTTATTTTCAGGTGGTATTAAAATATAAGCCACCAAAAATCATGTAATGCAGTGTTAAGAGAAGACCACACTTTTATTTTTATTGTTATTTCCCTACTTCCCTCTCTTAAACCAGGCTCAAAGTAGATACGAGACTCAAAGCAGCTTTTAAGAAGAACATGGCCCAATGCAGAACATACAAACACACCTATAAAAGTGTATAATGCAAACCCTTTATCCATGGACTTGATATCCAGTGTTGCTTACCCATTGCAAAAATATTCTTTCTCATATCTGTGGACCTCTCTAGATCCTCCAATACAATTCTAGGATATGCATCCAGCCCAAATATAGTCAAAACATAGTATTTACTGGTTTCAGTTATTCAAAGCGAGTCTCGGAATGATGGAAATCATACTATACAGCATCCAAAGTGAACACTTTTATTAATGTTTCATGCTTATATGCATACTCTCCCCCCATTGTCCTGATCTGAAAAGGACAGTGTCAAGTAATTCTCTTCATCCCACTTTTTCAGCAGTTTTAATGTCACAGTTTCTTTCTCCCACTTCCATTTTCTCCCTTTGTCCTCAACTTCCTTAAATTGCTGCAAACTGAGTTCAAAGTGTAGAGTTTGCATTCAATTAATTCAGCAGCGGAATGTTGAGGGAGAGCAGAATCTTTTTCCTTCCCAGTAGCCTTAAGATGCATCTACACTGCAGAATTAATACAGTTTGGCACAACTTTATCTGCCATGGCTCAATGTAATGGGATCCTGGGAGCTGTAGTTCAGTAAGGCCCCACTACTCCTCGGCAGAGAAGGCAGACACTGCAGCACTAGGCATAGGCATTGCAGCACTAGACATACACATTGCAGCACTATGACTCCCATAATTTCATAGCATTGAGTCATGGCAGTTAAAGTGGTGTTAGTAAAGGTAAAGGTTTTCCCCTGACGTTAAGTCTAGTCATGTCTGACTCTGGGGATTGGTGCTCATCTCCATTTCTAAGCCGAAGAGCCGGCGTTGTTCGTAGACACCTCCTAGGTCATGTGGCCAGCATGACTGCATGGAGCGCTGTTACCTTCCCACAGTGTTAAATGGCATTAATTCTACAGTGTAGATCTGCCCTTAGTCAAAAATAAAATGCCACAGCCTCTCTCAGGCTGTGTCTGCAGGATCTACAATGATCAAATAATGCAATTTGAAATGCATCATATCGCAGTGTCACCTCAGCCTTAGCTTGTGTGTTCTCCCTTATTACAAGGGTTGAATGAAAAGTAATGCCTCCACCTTCGTTACTTCAGTTTGGATGGGAATATTTTAATAAATCAAATGCAGAAATAATCCTTAGAATATGCTCTTTAACTACCACTATTCACTTTTCCACATAATCACCAGACAATCACCAATCAATCTGTCAACCTTTTGCTTGTGAAACCCGGTGGTTGCTGTCACAGGACGTCCAACTCTTTGTTTGTCATGCAAGTAAGATGTTCCCACTTCAACATCTTTAAACTTACTCGCCCAATGACGCACAGGACTCACATCAACACAATCACCATAAACAGCTTGCATTCTCTGATGAATCTCCTTTGGGGTGACACTTTCTGTTGTCAAGAATTCAGTGGCTGCACGTTGCTTAAGTAGCATTGACTGACCGTCTGCTCAGGGTTCCATACTTTGTAATTTAATAACACAACCATTCAATGCTAAGGCTTCCCGCCAAATGGAACTGTAAAGGAGAGTCTACTGAACATGCCAGTACCTGCTGCATACCAGGACTGCCATCTGTCGAGGAGTTACGAAGGTGGAGGCATTACTTTTCATTCAACCCTCGTAATACCTTTTGCTATCTTGACTGCATTCTGGTCTTGTTTGGCCACATGAATTCCAGTTTTCATTTGTGGGTAGCTATTCTACGTATTGGATGAGTTATCTCTTTGCACCATTTTAAGATAGTTCCTCCAGTGAAATTCTTGCCTCTTATTCATTTTGTTGTTTCTTGTTTGCACTTTGGCGAGGAAGGAGGCCTTGTGATGAAATCTTTGATTACAGTATGGGAAGTTTCACAAACACGGCTTCCCATGAGGCATGCTATCCCCATGGGTTCTTCATTTTCTAGCCGCGCTTATGTCTGAATCCAAACAAAGGAGGAATGTGTGAAATGGACTAATGGATGCTTCGCTGTCATGTTTTCCAACAGTCGTATGTTATCCCCACAGCCTCCTGCCAGACATATATTCTTTGCCATGCAGCTGTCAAATTTCTGGCAGGAAAACATTAAAAATCAATAGAATTATGCTGGAGAACCCAGGTTGGATTTACATTGCCAAATACTAATGCAGTTTAAAATTACATATATATGGCCAATCCAGCCCCTGAGTTTCATAGATTATTTATTTATTTATTTATTTATTTACAACATTCTCACCCGAGGGGACTCAGGGCGGCTTACAAAAATTGGCAAAATTTAATGCCCAAATTGCAATCATAAAAACAAAACAATATAAACAGATCTGTTAATAACATTGTTAAAACACATTATAAAAACCATATATATATATATATATATATATATATATATATATATATATATATATATAAAAGTGTTTCTCTAGAAATGTCTAGGTCTCCCAGCATGACTGGGGTAAATTGCCCATAGATTCATATAGAAATCACCTAGAGAGAACATTTAACATCAAATTTTGTGAATAATCAAATTTGCAAAAGTTAAAACTTCAAACGTGAAAGGATGACTGTATATGAAGGGCAATATTAATTGAACTAAGGCTGCTTCTACATTGCCACATAATCCAGATTATCAAAGCAGATAATCCACATTATCTGCTTTGAACTGGATTATATATGTGTCTGCACTGCCATATAATCCTGTTCAAAGCAGATAAATCTGGATTTTGCAATTCTTCTTCCACAACTTTCGGTGCATCCACACTTTACAATTAATTAAGTTTGACATCACTTGAGCGGCCATGGCTCCATGCTAAAGATCATGGGAATTTTCTCAGGCAAGAAATACTCAGTGATGGTTGTGTCAGTTCCTTGCTCTGTAAGATTGCTCATGACACTTGGGATTCAATGGTGGTCTCCCATCCAAGGACTAACCAGGGCTGACCCTGCTTATCTTCCAAAACCAGCCTTTAGGACATTGAGAAACATTGAGACCCCTATGTTTTTTTTATTTCCTTCCTTTTGCCTCCCCTACCACCATTATGAGAGGCTTAAAAAAAGAAGGGAACTGTCCTGAAATTAAAATACCTCAAAAAGGAGAAATAAAATGCCTATGGCCAAACCACACCATGAGTTTGGGCTGCCCTCTTGCGGCCACTCTTTGCTTTTGTTGTTATTTATTTGCCTTCATTTTGACTTCATATAATCACAGAATGAGGCGGAAGAGACCTCTAAAGGCCTTCCAATCCAAACCCTTTCTGCCAAAAAACACAATCTAAATCCTCCTGACAGATGGCCATCCAGCCTCTGCTTAAAAACTTCCAGAGAATGAATCTCCACCAGATTCCAAGATACGTTTCATTGTTGAACAGCTCTTATGCTCACAAGAAGTTCTTCCTAATGATCCAGAGGAATCTCTTTTCCTGTGGTTTGAATCCATGGCTTCATTGCGTCCTAGATTCCAAATGTGACATCCTTTCTAATATTTAAGCATGCTTATTATATTACCTCTCAGCCTTCTCTTCTCCAGGACAAACTTATCCACTTCCCAAAGCTGCTTCTCATAGGGATTCATAGTTTCCAAACCTTCGGCCATTTGGTCATCTCTGGATATCTTCCAGCTGGTCCTTTTGGAATATTGGTGTCCAAAAACGGACACAGGATTATTTCATCTGACCAAAGCAGAATAGAGTGTGACTATGACTTCCCTTCATGCAGCCTAGATTTGTGTTGGTTTTTTAGCTGCTGCTTCACACTGTTGACTGGTAATAAATAATAATAATAATAATAATAATAATAATAATAATAATAATAATCAAAATAATATATATATTTATAACTATAATAGTATTATATCATTTATTGTATACTATATAATAATATATTGATTATATTATAAAGCTTTTTGTAGTAATTAATAATACAGATATTAATTATGTTACATATTATATAATAACACTAGAATCATAGAATCATAGAATCATAGAATAGTAGAGTTGGAAGAGACCACATGGGCCATCTAGTCCAACCCCCTGCTAAGAAGCAGGAAATCGCATTCAAAGCACCCCCGACAGATGGCCATCCAGCCTCTGCTTAAAAGCCTCCAAGGAAGGAGCCTCCACCACGGCCCCGGGGAGAGAGTTCCACTGGTGAACAGCCCTTCTCACAGTGAGGAAGTTCTTCCTGATGTTCAGGTGGAATCTCCTTTCCTGTAGTTTGAAGCCATTGTTCCGTGTCCTAGTCTGCAGGGCAGCAGAAAACAAGCTCCCTCCCTCTTCCCTATGACTTCCCTTCACATATTTGTACATGGCTATCATGTCTCCTCTCAGCCTTCTCTTCTGCAGGCTAAACATGCCCAGCTCTTTAAGCCGCTCCTCATAGGGCTTGTTCTCCAGACCCTTAATCATTTTAGTCGCCCTCCTCTGGACGCTTTCCAGCTTGTCAACATCTCCCTTCAACTGTGGTGCCCAAAATTGGACCCAGTGTGATTCCAGGTGTGGTCTGACCAAGGCAGAATAGAGGGGGAGCATAACTTCCCTGGATCTAGATGCTATTCCCTATTGATGCAGGCCAGAATCCCATTGGCTTTTTTAGCAGCCGCATCACATTGTTGGCTCATGTTTAACTTGTTGTCCACAAGGACTCCAAGGTCTTTTTCGCACACACTGCTGTCAAGCCAGGCGTCCCCCATTCTGTATCTTTGATTTCCATTTTTTCTGCCGAAGTGAAGTATCTTGCATTTGTCCCTGTTGAACTTCATTTTGTTAGTTTCGGCCCATCTCTCTAGTCTGTCAAGATCGTTTTGAATTCTGCTCCTGTCTTCTGGAGTGTTAGCTATCCCTCCCAGTTTTGTGTCGTCTGCAAACTTGATGATCGTGCCTTCTAACCCTTCGTCTAAGTCGTTAATAAAGATGTTGAACAGAACCGGGCCCAGGACGGAGCCCTGCGGCACTCCACTTGTCACTTCTTTCCATGATGAAGACGACGCATTGGTGAGCACCCTTTGGGTTCGTTCGCTTAGCCAATTACAGATCCACCTAACCGTAGTTTTGTCTAGCCCACATTTTACTAGTTTGTTTGCCAGAAGGTCGTGGGGGACTTTGTCGAAGGCCTTACTGAAATCCAGGTACGCTACATCCACAGCATTCCCTGTATCGACCCAACTCGTAACTCTATCGAAAAACGAGATCAGATTAGTCTGGCATGACTTGTTTTTGGTAAATCCGTGTTGACTATTAGCAATGACCGCATGTGTTTCTAAGTGTTCGCAGACCACTTCCTTAATGATCTTTTCCAGAATTTTGCCTGGTATTGATGTGAGGCTGACCGGACAGTAATTGTTTGGGTCGTTCTTTTTTCCCTTCTTGAAGATAGGGACCACATTCGCCCTCCTCCAATCTGCTGGGACTTCTCCCGTTCTCCAAGAACTCTCGAAGATAATTGCCAGTGGTTCTGAAATAACTTCCGCTAGTTCCTTCAGTACTCTTGGGTGTAGCTGATCTGGCCCTGGGGACTTGAATTCGTTTAGAGAGGCCAAGTGTTCCTGGACAACTTGTTTCCCTATTTGGGGTTGGATTTCCCCCAATCCTTCGTCCATTCCGTGTTGCTGAGGTTGAAGATGGCTTTCTTTTTCTGAGAAGACCGAGGCAAAGAAGGCATTAAGTAGTTCTGCCTTTTCCCTGTCCCCTGTCGCCATCACCCCATCTTCTCCTTGCAATGGCCCTATCGCCTCCTTTTTCTTCCTTTTTCTACCAACGTAAGCAAAAAAGCCTTTTTTGTTGTTTTTTATGTCCCTGGCAAGCCTGAGCTCATTTTGCACTTTAGCCTTGCGAACCTTTTCCCTACAGGTGTTGGCTATACGTTTGAATTCTTCTTTGGTGATTTCTCCCCTTTTCCACTTCTTGTGCATGTCACTTTTGAGCTTTAGCTCAGTTAGAAGTTCTTTGGACATCCATTCTGGCTTCTTTGCACTTGTCTTATTTTTCTTCTTTGTTGGCACTGTTTGCATTTGCGCCTTGAGTATTTCACTTTTGAAAAACTCCCATCCATCCTTAACTCCCTTGTTTTTTAATATCGGCGTCCATGGAATGCTGCTCAGTAATTCCTTCATTTTTTGGAAGTCAGCTCTCTTAAAGTCCAGAATTCGTGTTTGACTTGTCTTAGTTTCAGCATTCCTTTGTATTGCAAACTGCAGGAGCACATGGTCACTTGCCCCTAAGGATCCAACCACTTCAACTGTATTGATCAGGTCTTCCACATTTGTTAAGATTAGATCAAGAGTTGCTGATCCCCTTGTTGCCTCTTCTACCTTCTGGACCATAAAATTATCTGCAAGGCAAGTGAGGAATTTGTTGGACTTTGTACTCTTGGCTGAGTTTGTTTTCCAGCAGATATCAGGATAATTGAAATCACCCATGACTACTATATCTCTTCTTTGTGCCTGTTTGGTCAGCTGTTGACAGAAGGCTTCATCAAGTCCTTCATCCTGACTCGGAGGTCTGTAGTAGACACCCACGACAAGATCTTTTTGAGTCCCGGTTCCCTTGATTCTTATCCAGATGCTTTCAAGCTGGTTTCCCGGATTACAGTCTTGCATTTCTTCTGCAACGTAACTGTTTTTGACATATAAAGCTACTCCCCCTCCTCTCCCCTTTGTTCTATTTCTGTGAAAGAGGTTATAGCCCTCAATGGTTAAATTCCAGTGATGGGAGTCATCCCACCAGGTTTCAGTGATGCCTATGACATCGTATGTGTGGTGCTGTGCTAGGAGTTGGAGTTCGTCTTGCTTATTTCCCATGCTCTGAGCATTAGTGTAAAGACATGTAAGCCCCTGTGACCTCCCCTTGAACTGTTTATTTGGGATTATTGTGCTCTCTGTACTTGGTCCTTGCTGTGTTTTTGCAGCCCTCCGTTTAGCCTTTTGGCGGTTCCCTGTGGTCGTGGGTAATATAGTGTTCGCCAGGCTGTTGTTCCCCTCCCCCAGTGGATCTAGTTTAAAGTGCGCCTGATGAGGTTTGTGAGTCTGTGTGCAAAAAGATGTTTTCCTACTTGTGTGAGATGCACCCCATCGCTTGCCAGTAGTCCATCCTCTTGGAAGAGTAGACCATGGTCAAGGAAGCCAAAATGCTCCTCTTGACACCATTTTCTGAGCCAGTTATTGACCTGTACTATTTTTCCGGCCCTTGTAGAGCCGTGTCCTACAACAGGGAGGAGGGATGAAAAGATCACATGTACATTATACAGTTTTAGCTTTGTTCCCAGAGCTCGAAAATCATTTGTGATCTTTTGAAAAGTATGCCTAGCAGTGTCATTGGTACCTACATGAATCAACATAAGGTGGGGAGGGTGATGGGGCTTTAGGAGCCTGCTGAGCCTCTGAGTGATATTTATTTATTTATTTATTACAATATTTATATCCCGCCCTTCTCACCCAACAGGGGACTCAGGGCGGCTTACAATAAAACAGACATATAAAAACAGTACAATACACTATAAATTAGTTAAAAAATTAACTTACATATAACATTCATAAAATGCATTTATAAAATATAGATAGGCGTGTACAAGTTTAAAAGACTGGGTCTGTCAATTGAGTTCCAGTATACATAATAGTAATTAATGCTGCTGATTCTTATTCGAAAGCCTGGCCCCACAACCAAGTTTTTACCTTCCTACGGAAGGATAGGAGGGAGGGAGCCTGCCTGACTTCAATGGGGAGGGCGTTCCATAGGCGGGGAGCCACTACTGAAAAGGCCCTGTCTCTCGTCCCCGCCAGCCGCACCTGTGAGGCTGACGGGACCGCGAGCAGGGCCTCATCCGACGATCTTAAGCTTCGAGGTGGGTCATAGCGGGAGACACGTTTGGATAGATAAGTTGGGCCGGAACCGTTTAGAGCTTTATAGGCTAAAGCCAGCACCTTGAATTGTGCTCGGTAGCTAATCGGCAGCCAGTGGAGCTGACGTAACAGAGGAGTAGTACGCTCCCTGAACGCCGCTCCAGTTATTAACCTGGCAGCTTCCCGTTGGACTAATTGAAGCTTCCGAACAGTCTTCAAAGGCAGCCCCACGTAGAGTGCGTTGCAGTAGTCTAAACGGGATGTAACAAGGGCGTGGACCACCGTGGCCAAGTCTGGCTTCCCAAGGTACGGTCGCAGCTGGCGCACAAGTTTTAATTGTGCGAAGGCTCCCCTAGCCACCGCTGAGACCTGGGGCTCCAGGCTCAACGATGAGTCCAGGATCACCCCCAGACTGCGCACCTGCGCCTTCAGGGGGAGTGTGACCCCATCCAGCACAGGCTGTAACCCTATACCCTGTTCGGCCTTCCGACTGACCAGGAGGACCTCTGTCTTGTCTGGATTCAATTTCAATTTGTTGGCCCTCATCCAGTCCGACACAGCGGCCAAGCACCGGTTCAGGACCTGAACAGCCTCCTTAGTGACAGGTGGGAAGGAGTGACAGAGCTGGACATCATCTGCGTACAGATGACACCGGACCCCGAAACTCCTGATGATCTCTCCCAGCGGCTTCATGTAGATGTTAAACAACATGGGAGACAGTACAGAACCCTGCGGGACCCCACAAGTCAACGGTTGTGGGGCCGAGCAGGCGTCCCCCAATGACACCATCTGGGACCGACCCTCCAGGAAGGACCGGAGCCACTGCAGGACAGTACCTCCAAGTCCCATTCCTGCGAGGCGTCCCAGAAGGATACCGTGATCGACGGTATCGAAGGCCGCTGAGAGGTCCAGCAGAACCAGCAGGGACACACTCCCCCTGTCCAGTTCCCGGCGTAGATCATCGACTAAGGCGACCAAGGCTGTCTCAGTACCATGCCCCGGCCTAAAGCCAGACTGTGCCGGATCCAGAAAATCAGTGTCAACCAAGAAACCCTGGAGCTGCGAAGCAACCACATGTTCCAAGACCTTGCCCAAATAGGGGAGATTGGAAATAGGCCGAAAGTTTCCGAATTGAGTGGGATCCAATGATGGCTTTTTCAACAGCGGCTTGATCACAGCCATTTTTAGGCTCGCTGGAAACTTGCCCTCCCGAAGGGAGGCATTTACCACCACCTTCACCCACTCGGCCAAACCCCCTCTGGCTTCTCTCACCAGCCAGGATGGGCAGGGGTCTAGGATGCATGTGGTCGGTCTCGCCTCTCCCAGGATCTTGTCCACATCCTCGAGCTCAACCAATTGAAATGAATCCAACAAAACTGGACAAGCAGGTGCACTCGTTACATCCTCAGAGACTGCCGTTAATATGGTGTCAAAGTCGGAACGGATCAGAGCGACTTTGTCCGCAAAGAACCGAGCAAATGCTTCACAGCGGGCTGCCGAGTTATCAGGGCTCCCACCTTGATTGGTGGGAGTTAACAACCCTCTGATGACACGGAACAGCGCCGCCGGACGGTTCTGTGCGGACGCAATGTTGGCCGCAAGGTGGGCTCTCCTTGCAGCTTTGATTGCCGCGGCATATGCCCTAAGATAGGAGCCTAGCCGTGTTCGGTCTGACTCGTTATACCCTGATCGCCACACGCACTCTAGTTCCCTCTTCTTTCGCTTCATCGCTGCCAGCTCCTCAGTAAACCAAGGAGCTGGTTTAGCTCGGTTACTCGAGAGGGGACGCTCCGGAGCAATCGTGTCTATTGCCCTAGTCATCTCTCCATTCCAGAGAGAGACCAGAGCATCAACAGGATCACCTGCCGAGGAGGCGGGAAATTCCCCAAGAGTCGTCAGGAATCCTTCTGGATCCATAAGTCTCCTGGGGCGGACCATTTTAGGTCCACCACCCCTGCAGAGGTTGGGGGGCGCAGTAAGTCTAAACCTGATCAGGTGATGGTCGGTCCATGGCAACGGAGCGATGGTGAGCTCCTCCACACCGCCACCTTCCTCCCATCCCTGACAGAAGACCAAGTCCAGTGTGTGTCCCGCACTGTGGGTGGGGCCTGTTACTAATTGGGACAGCCCCATGGTTGCCATGGCGGCCATGAAGTCCTGAGCTGCACCTGAGAGGTTGGTCTCGGCATGGACATTGAAGTCCCCCAGCACTATGAGCCGCCGGGACTCCAACGCCAGGCCCGAGACCACCTCAGCTAGCTCAGGCAGGGAGACTGTAGTGCAGCGGGGTGGTCGGTACACTAACAGAATCCCTAATCTGTCCCGGTCTCCCACCCTCAGGTGGACACATTCAAACATGGTCGACTGTGGGACGGGGCACCTGGTCAGGGGGATGGAATCCTTATAGACCACCGCGACCCCACCTCCCCTCCCTCCAGTTCTCGGCTGGTGCTGTACGGAATAACCTGGCGGGCAGAGCTGGGTGAGATTAACTCCTCCCATCTCGTCCAGCCAGGTCTCCGTAATACATGCCAGGTCTACATGCTCATCCAAGATGAGATCTTGGATGAAAGATGTTTTTCCGTTCACTGACCTGGCATTAAACAGCACCACCTTTAACCTGGAGGGACCGCCATCCTGGCTACCCAGATTAGCTATGTCAGGAGACCGTTTTGGAACTATTAAAGTCCTACCAAAAACCCTAGGCCGAATTAAATGATTTGGTCTCCCTTTCCCGTATCTCCCCCTCCCAGACACCACCTCTATAGGGGCTCCCCACCCATCAGAACACCCTCCTCCCCTATCACACTGTCCTTTCCCTTTCTCTTCCCCTGGTCCAAACGATGTTATTTGGTTTACTAGTTTTCTGTTATAGATTGGCATCCTTTCACACCCATTCCCTTCCCCCACCCTGCAGTCCCCATAACCCTCCAGCCTCCCCCACCCCCCTCCAACAATACAAAGTGCAAATGCAGTTGTAAAGTGCAGAGGGTGCATGAGCAGCATAGGTATAGGGGTCTGAGCTGACTAAAGTGCAAGGCAGGCAGTGGGGATTATGATGGTGAACTAATTCAATATGGTGCAATATGGTATTATAAGGTGCCAGGGCAGGACCAATTAGAGATGATAGACTTAGTAAACTAGTCAGGGGGACCAGGCTTCACAGTGCATAATAGTTATTATAACAGCATTTAAAGATTGTTATAGCAGCAATATATAAATAATGAGTGGACCTCAGTAAGACAGACTCTTAGTTCAATAGCCAATGCTGGGGAAAGCGAGGAGGGCAGTAGGCCTGCAGCAAGAGACAGAATGATTTTAAAGTCAGTTCCTCTGCCTTCTTCCTCCAGATGGCTTTGGAGTTTTAAAAGTCTTCCCTCCCTTCTTATGTCCACTCACCAGCGCTGGGAAAAAGGGAGGGGGGCAGTAGGCAAGGAGTCCAGAGGCAGCAACAGGCAGACTGGCTGGAGATGTTTCTGGCCTCTTCTGCAGCACAACAGCAGGCCTCTCAGCCCTGCCAGGGCCTTGTGGACTCAGGCTTTATAGATGGTCCTTCCTAGGAAGTGCTGAGTCACACCCAGATGGAAAGGGCCTGGGGCTGCAGTCTACTCACAAGGAGTCCAGAGGCAGCAACAGGCAGGCTGGCTGGAGATGTTTCTGGCCTCTTCTGCAGCACAACAGCAGGCCTCTCAGCCCTGCCAG
The DNA here is from genome assembly GCF_035594765.1 of Anolis carolinensis. Taxonomy (NCBI): domain Eukaryota; kingdom Metazoa; phylum Chordata; class Lepidosauria; order Squamata; family Anolidae; genus Anolis; species Anolis carolinensis. The sequence continues at coordinate 249,153,642 of NC_085844.1, forward strand.
GGCCTTGTGGACTCAGGCTTTATAGATGGTCCTTCCTAGGAAGTGCTGAGTCACACCCAGATGGAAAGGGCCTGGGGCTGCAGTCTACTCACAAGGAGTCCAGAGGCAGCAACAGGCAGGCTGGCTGGAGATGTTTCTGGCCTCTTCTGCAGCACAACAGCAGGCCTCTCAGCCCTGCCAGGGCCTTGTGGACTCAGGCTTTATAGATGGTCCTTCCTAGGAAGTGCTGAGTCACACCCAGATGGAAAGGGCCTGGGGCTGCAGTCTACTCACAAGGAGTCCAGAGGCAGCAACAGGCAGGCTGGCTGGAGATGTTTCTGGCCTCTTCTGCAGCACAACAGCAGGCCTCTCAGCCCTGCCAGGGCCTTGTGGACTCAGGCTTTATAGATGGTCCTTCCTAGGAAGTGCTGAGTCACACCCAGATGGAAAGGGCCTGGGGCTGCAGTCTACTCACAAGGAGTCCAGAGGCAGCAACAGGCAGGCTGGCTGGAGATGTTTCTGGCCTCTTCTGCAGCACAACAGCAGGCCTCTCAGCCCTCAATGGTGTATTTTTGCCCCCGGGAGGCAGCATGTTTCTCGAGCCATCCCATCCGGTCTGGAAATGATGGCTTCCGTTCCTCTAAGGAGGGAGTCACCTACTACCAAGACCTGTTTCCTTTGAGGATTGACAGGGTCCCTTTTGTGCAAGACAGTGTGTATGTCCCCTGAAGAGTGTTCCTGTTGAAGTGAATCATGTAGGTGTAAAGTGTTGTCCTCCTCCTCAACATCCCCAGTGCATTCATCAATGACAATCCATTGAGATACATCCGAGAGCCCATTACTCTCCCAAGGATGTTCCTGTTGCTCCTGGTCTATGATTGGGGATGGAGCATTTGCATGATTACATAAGTGTGACTGTGGTGATGCACTGTCCCCGTCAGGGCTATCCCCTGCGCATTGATCCAGGGTGGTCCACTGAGTGGTATCTAAGAAACTGTGGTCCTCCACAAGATGCGTTTCCTGATTGTATGTTAATGATGTAAGAATTTCAAATCTGTTGTGTAAATGCAGCTGAGCAGAGGAGTTCTGCGGAGGCTGCCTGGTCCTGCGTCTCCTTCTATGGGTGACCTCCTTCCAAGCCTGAGGGTTGTCTACCTTTGAGTTGATCTCCCCATAAGGTTCCTGATCATGGTCTTGGTGGTGTTGGTGTGATGCAGGCTGCTGATCTACAGCAGCGTGTTGTGCAGTGTCCAAGAAGAGCTCGAGTGCCTGAATGTCCTTAAGGGTCTTAATACGGTGCTCGAGCTGTTGGATCCTCTGCTCCATCAGAGTCAACTGTTTGCATTTGGAGCAGATGTAGTTGTCTAGTTTTTGTGTGAAAAAGCGGAACATGCCACAGCTGGTGCATGTGATGGGAATGTTTTGCTTTTGTTGCATCTCTTGGTGAGCGTGGTGGCCAAGTGGGATCTTTGTACAGTTAAGTAATATGCACGCACTTTATGTGCAAACTGCAACAAACCACCTCTTTGTATATTTGTTTATGTTGCTTTGTTTCCTGTATGTACTGCAAAGGATAGTTAGTAAAGGTGGCAAATAAAGCTTTCCCAGAAACTCAATTAACAGGGGACAATGCCTGCTGTCAATCAACTTAAGTACCTGGCTCTCTTTCAACACAACAGTCACACAACAGTTAGACTTTGACCACAGGAGCCAAGCCCACACTCAGTTTAAAATCTTAGCCAAATCTTAGCCAAATCTTACCTGAAGCCAGGGAGCAAAAATGTCCTCCTGCTGCCTCTGCTTCTGCGAGAACCAACTGCCCTTCTGGGATCAGGCTCTGGCAGAAACTCACACTGGCAAATAAAGCTTTCCCAGAAACTCAATTAACAGGGGACAATGCCTGCTGTCAATCAACTTAAGTACCTGGCTCTCTTTCAACACAACAGTCACACAACAGTTAGACTTTGACCACAGGAGCCAAGCCCACACTCAGTTTAAAATCTTAGCCAAATCTTAGCCAAATCCTACCTGAAGCCAGGGAGCAAAAATGTCCTCCTGCTGCCTCTGCTTCTGCGAGAACCAACTGCCCTTCTGGGATCAGGCTCTGGCAGAAACTCACACTGGCAAATAAAGCTTTCCCAGAAACTCAATTAACAGGGGACAATGCCTGCTGTCAATCAACTTAAGTACCTGGCTCTCTTTCAACACAACAGTCACACAACAGTTAGACTTTGACCACAGGAGCCAAGCCCACACTCAGTTTAAAATCTTAGCCAAATCTTAGCCAAATCCTACCTGAAGCCAGGGAGCAAAAATGTCCTCCTGCTGCCTCTGCTTCTGCGAGAACCAACTGCCCTTCTGGGATCAGGCTCTGGCAGAAACTCACACTGGCAAATAAAGCTTTCCCAGAAACTCAATTAACAGGGGACAATGCCTGCTGTCAATCAACTTAAGTACCTGGCTCTCTTTCAACACAACAGTCACACAACAGTTAGACTTTGACCACAGGAGCCAAGCCCACACTCAGTTTAAAATCTTAGCCAAATCTTAGCCAAATCCTACCTGAAGCCAGGGAGCAAAAATGTCCTCCTGCTGCCTCTGCTTCTGCGAGAACCAACTATAATTAATATTATATTACATAAGCTTTTAATAGTAATGATACATATTAATTGTATTATATTAGTATTATATAATAGATTGTGTATTGCATAATATAACTAATATATTCCAAAGCTTTCCACAGTAATAAATAATAACACAAATATTAATTATATTGTAATAGTATTACATAATATATTGTGTATTACATAATATTATTTATATTATATTATAAAGATTTTCATAGTAATACATAATACAAATATTAATTATTCTATTATATTATAATAAAAGTATTTATTGTATATATATATAATGGAGGAGATGCTAGCGACAACTTGTCAGGTCCAGGGGCCACTTGGGTGTTTTAGGATACGCTAGAGCACACATTGGGTCACAAAATACAAGAAAAAGGTCATGGAATCCCATCTTTGAAAAAGAACCCTAAGGCCATCCAGTCCAACCGCATTCTGCCATGCTGAAGCACAATCCAAACATTCTTGAGAAATGTTCACCTGTTGCAAAACCTACAGAGAAGGAGACCCCACCATACTCACAGGCAATTTATTCTTGTATATGTAGAGAATCCCAGAGTTGAAAACGACCCGCGAAGGCCATCAATTCCAATCCCCTTCTGCCAGGTAGCAACACACAACCCAAGCCTTCCCAACAGATTGTCATCCAACATGTTTAAAAACCTCCAGAACAGTAAACTCTGTGGCACCTGGTGGCACATTCGACCATCTCATCATCAGTAAATTGAATTGTCAAAGGCTTTCATGGCCAGAATCACTCAGTTGTTGTTTTTTGGAACATGACCATACAGCCTAAAAAACTCACAGCAACCTCTCAGTGAATTCTTCGTAATGTTTAGATGGAATCTCTTTTTTCTATCATTTGAATCCAATGCTCCATTGTGTCCTGGTCCCTGGAGCAGCAGAAGACAAGCCCTCCCCTTCCTCAATGTGACGTCTTTTCAAACACACTCTGTGCCATGCTTTTTGTTCCTGGGTTATAAATTTATTTATTATTATTTATTTACAGCATTTATATTCCACCCTTCTCACTCCGAAGGGGACTCAGGGCGGATCACATTACACATATAGGCAAACATTCAATGCCTTTTAACATAGAACAAAGACAAGACAAACATAGGCTCCGAACAGGCCTCGAACTCATGACCTTCTGGTCAGAGTGATTCACTGCAGCTGGTTGCAGCTGGCTTGCTCTCCAGCCTGCGCCACAGCCCCGGCCCATAAATGTCATTTTCTAATTGGTTCTACAGTATCATAAAAAAAAAAAAACATGGGGAAAGTTTATTAAACAGCAAAAGCTTTGTTTTTGTGGCACCTCCTATATATTTTGCTATAGTTTTTCAATGAATCTCTTGTAGAGTCTCAACCAATTCAATATCGTTTGTGGCAGACACAGAACTGAAGTTTCTGGAGTAGAACAACTACTTTCCAAGTAAGTATCGCACAATTAAACAGGAACAGCACTTTCAAACCAGGCACAGTAGTGTTTTCAAATTGTGTTACAGAGTGATATTTAAACATAGCTGTCATGTCCCCTTCTCCCAACCTTTTTTTCTCCAAGCTAAACACCCTCTGCTCCTTAATCCAGACAGATTCATTGTTTTCAGACTTTTGACCATTTTGATAATCCTTCTATGGACACTTTCCATCTTGTCCATCTCCTTCTTGACTTGCTTTGCCCAGAACTGGACACAATATTATTCCAGGTGCAAAATAAAAGGATGGTTCAAGTTCCTTTGATCAGTGTCCAGGTTTTCTTCTTAGGAGCCTTTTTCTCATTTTGTCCATTTTGGGTTTTTTACTCTTCAAGTCTCTTATGCTGCTTTTTTGGTCTATGGCAGGCCTGATATCTTTAGCTAGCTACCAGGCAGGATATAAATAATTTAATTAAATCAATAAACACATAAATAATGAAACAACAGGGCCGTGTTATTCCTAGGAGCCGTTTGTGGTCTTTTTTTGGATACAAAATACTTTCTCGTGATATAAAACTACAATCCATTGATAACAATGAATTTTAAAATTGGTTGATTACGGACTGTATTTGAATAGAAGAGTCATTTCTGTATTGCAGAGATCGGTTAAGATATGACTTTTTTTGGACTCCAATTTTCTTGAAGGGAAAATCATCAATTAAAAAAGTAACTTTTCAATAATGCTAAATAGTGTAACGATCGAATGTAAGTTTCTCTCTTCTTGCTGTCCATTTTTAAACACTTTCCCTCTCTTCTTTAATATCAAAACTTTTAATTGCAAACTCCTTCCAATATTATTAACAACTAGCTTGGGTAGCCGGCTTTGCCCGAGTTATTTGAAAAGGTCAATGTTTTACTTGCATAAGGTTGTGGGTAAACTACAACTCACATCATGCCAGGTTAACTTGCAGAAACTCCATCAGTACTTAAAAGTTTGTTACATTGGGCCAGTTTGCTCTGGATGTATCATCGGTGGGGTTCAGTGTGCTTTCTGGCTATAGGGTAAACTACAACTCCCACTATAGTGAGTCAGTCCCCTCAAACCCCTCCAGTAGGTGGAGTTAGTCATAGGGGTTCTGTGCGCCAAGTTTGGGCCAGGCCCATCATCGGTGGAGGTCACAGTTTCCCTGGTTGTGGGTGAACTACAACTCTCAGAAAGAAAGGCCAGTTTTCCCCAAACCCCTCCAGTATTCAAATTTCGGCATATCAGGTATGTGAGCCAAGTTTTGTCCAGATGCCTCAGTGTTTGGGTTCACAGTGCTCTCTGAATGTAGGTGAACTACAACTCCCCCAAATCAAAGTGAATTTTCCCCAAAGACCTCCAGTATTTTTTTGCTAGTCATGGGGGCTCTGTGTGCCAAGTCCATCTTTGGTGGAGTTCAGAGTGCTCATGGATTGCAGGTGAACTATAAATCCCAGTATCTACAACTCAAAAATGTCCAGGCCAATTCCCCTCAAAACCCACCAGTACTGAAATTTGGGCATATTGAGTACACGTGCCAAGTTTGGTCCAGAACCATCATTGCTTGGGTTCACAGTGCGCTCTGGATGTAGGTGAACTACAACTCCTATACATCCCTCCAAAGACCTCTAGTATTTTTTTTTCTTGGTCATGGGGGCTCTGTGTGCCAAGTTAGTTCCAGGTCCATCATTGTTGGAGTTCAGACTGCTCTTAGATTGCAGGTGAACTATACATCCCGGTACCTACAACTCCTATAAAACATGGTTAATTCTCCCCATTCTATCTAGTATGTTCAGTTGCTGATCAATTACTCTGTTTGCTGTGTGCCATAGAAAAGAATAGGAAAGGGTTAAGGGAGAGGCAGTGGGCAGGGTCATGCAAATTTCATACCAACGGAGAGAGTCAGAAACACTGGGATGTCTGTGGAGGAGGAAAAACAGAAAATCTAGAATGAAATTGTCCCCAAATGAAAGCCTTCACTTGGGTGGTGGGCAGGATGGTGTTTGTGGAGGACGCTGGCAGGGGTTGTATGTATTCACGGTGCTCTCTATAACCTGCAATGTCATTGGGGAGAGGGTCGTTGGTGTCTCTTCAGTAGTGGAAGCTATAGCTGTTTGTGGAAGCGGGAGCCTGTCTGTGGAAGTGGATACCCAGCCACACACATACATATTTTCACTTTTATTATATGTATAGATCAGTCATGGGCAAACTTCAGCCCTCCAGGGGTTTTGGACTACACAAAATCAAAATCACACAGTACATAAAATAAATTAAAACTATTAAATACAGAATAATTTTTTAAAAACATATCATCAGATCCATTCTTCCAAAAAACCTCGTGCTTTAGCCATAAGTCAGTCTGTGTCATCTTTGCCATTACAGTGTTCCCTCACTTATTGCGGGGGTTAGGTTCCAGAACCACCCGCAATAAGTGAAAACCGCAAAGTAGGGACGCTATATTTATTTTAATATTTATACATTATTTTAGTAGTTATACACTATTTTTAGTCTTTATCAACCAGTAGAGGAGCCTCCGGTGGCCATGGGGATAAAAGCCTCGTGACTTGAAGGTTGAGTTGCTGACCTGAAAGCTGCCAGGTTCGAATCCCACCCGGAGAGAGCGTGGATGAGCTCCCTCTATCAGCTCCAGCTCCATGCGGGGACATGAGAGAAGCCTCCCACAAGGATGGTAAAACATCAAAACATCCGGGTATCCCCTGGGCAACGTCCTTGCAGACGGCCAATTCTCTCACTCCAGAAGCAACTCCGGTTGCTCCTGACACGAAAAAAAAAAAAAATCAACCAGTTGTGTGTTGATAAATCGCCTCCTTCTCATCCCGTTGCCTCTTGGTCTCCTTTTCTCTCCCTTCGGCTTCTCCTTCCTCCCTTCCTTAGGCTGTAAATTGTAATTTTTTATGATTTATAATAGTCTTCTAGGGTTTATTGAAAAACCGCAAAACAGCGAATCCGCGAAAAGTGAACCGCAAAGTAGTGAGGAAACATTGTTCATTGGAGCCTCCGATGGCCTAGGGGATAAAAGCCTCGTGACTTGAAGGTTGGGTTGCTGCCCTGAAAGCTGCCGGGTTCGAATCCCACCCGGGGAGAGCGTGGATGAGCTCCCTCTATCAGCTCCAGCTCCATGCAGGGACATGAGAGAAGCCTCCCACAAGGATGGTAAAACATCAAAAAAACATCCAGGCGTCCCCTGGACAACGTCCTTGTAGACGGCCAATTCTCTCACTCCAGAAGCAACTCCGGTTGCTCCTGACACAGAAAAAAAACTGTATTCATTAAAAGCCTGAGTACATAACCATGTTTTTAGGGCTCTTCTGAAGCCCAAAAGTGTTAGAGCTTGTCTAATATCTCTGGGGAGGGTGTTCCACAGCCAGGGAGCAACCACCGAGAAGGCCCTGTCCCTCATTCCCACCAGCCGCACTTGTGAGGCTTTTCCTTAATCCCTTCTTCTTATTATTTATTTATTTGCTACATTTATATGCCACCCTTCTCACCCTGAAGGGGACTCAGAGTGGCTTACAAATTAAATTTACATACAGTATTATATTACAGTAGAGTCTCACTTATCCAACACTCGCTTATCCAACATTCTGGATTATCCAACGCATTTTTGTAGACAATGTTTTCAATACATCATGATATTTTGGTACTAAATTCATAAATACAGTAATTACTACATAGCATTACCGTGTATTGAACTGCTTTTTCTGTCAAATTTGTGGTATAACATGATGTTTTGGTGCTTAATTTGTAAAAGCATAACCTAATTTGATGTTTAATAGGCTTTTCCTTAATCCCTCCTTATTATCCAACATATTCGCTTATCCAACGTTCTGCCGGCCCGTTTATGTTGGATGAATATAAACTACTGTATTAGCATAGTATAATGCTAATCTACTGTATTAGCATAGTATAATACTGGTAATAAATTGCTATATTGTACTGTATCAATATATTGTAATATTATTAGTAATATTACATGTAAAATATAATATATAATTAATATTATTATATTGTATTATTAGTATTATATCGTATTACAATATAATATTATGAATGTTATTATTATCCAACATTTTCGCTTATCCAACGTTCTGCCGGCCCGTTTATGTTGGATAAGTGAGACTCTACTGTATTAGCATAGTATAATACTGGTAATAAATTACTATATTGTACTGTATCAATATATTGTAATATTATTAGTAATATTACATGTAAAATATAATATATAATTAATATTATTATATTGTATTATTAGTATTATATCGTATTACAATATAATATTATGAATGTTATTATTATCCAACATATTCACTTATCCAACGTTCTGCCGGCCCGTTTATGTTGGATAAGTGAGACTCTACTGTATTAGCATAGTATAATACTGGTAATAAATTACTATATTGTACTGTATCAATATATTGTAATATTATTAGTAATATTACATGTAAAATATAATATATAATTAATATTATTATATTGTATTATTAGTATTATATCGTATTACAATATAATATTATGAATGTTATTATTATCCAACATATTCGCTTATCCAACGTTCTGCTGGCCCGTTTATGTTGGATAAGTGAGACTCTACTGTATTAGCATAGTATAATACTGGTAATAAATTACTATATTGTACTGTATCAATATATTGTAATATTATTAGTAATATTACATGTAAAATATAATATATAATTAATATTATTATATTGTATTATTAGTATTATATCGTATTACAATATAATATTATGAATGTTATTATTATCCAACATTTTCGCTTATCCAACGTTCTGCAGGCCCGTTTATGTTGGATAAGTGAGACTCTACTGTATTAGCATAGTATAATACTGGTAATAAATTACTATATTGTACTGTATCAATATATTGTAGTATTATTAGTAATATTACATGTAAAATATAATATATAATTAATATTATTATATTGTATTATTAGTATTATATCGTATTACAATATAATATTATGAATGTTATTTTTATCCAACATTTTCGCTTATCCAACGTTCTGCCGGCCCGTTTATGTTGGATAAGTGAGACTCTACTGTATTACGTGTATTATTATTACCTTATGCCAGGGGTCCCCAAACTAAGGCCCGGGGGCCAGATGCGGCCCTCCGAGGTCATTTACCTGGCCCCCGCCCTCAGTTTTATAATATAATATATTGTATATACATATAATATTGATAATAATAATATTATAATGTAGTACAATATAACACTAATTATAATACCATATAATAATATTAATTATATATTCTATATTACATATAATATTACTAATAATATTACAGTATAGTGGTATAGTTCAATATAGTAATATATAATGCTAATATTGTGCTATGCTAATAATATAATATATTGTTTGTACATATAATTTGTAAGCCACTCTGAGTCCCCTTTGGGGTAAGAAGGGTGTGATACAAATGTAGTAAATTAATGCAGTAAATAAATAATTAATAAGTAAATAAATTTTAGACTTAGGCTTGCCCAAAGTCTGAAATGACTTGAAGGCACACAACAACAACAACAACAACAACAACAACCACCCTAATTAACTTGACTATCTCATTGGCCAGAAGCAGGACTACACTTCCCATTGAAATCCTGATAAATGTATGTTGGTTAAAATTGTTTTTATTTTTAAATATTGTATTGTTCTTTCATTGTTCTTGTTGTTGTTGTTGTTGTTTTTGCACTACAAATAAGACATGTGCAGTGTGCATCGGAATTTGTTTGTTTTTGTTTTTTTCCAAATGATAATCCGGCCCCTCAACAGTCTGAAGGATTGTGGACCGGCCCTCGGCTTAAAAGGTTTGAGGACCCCTGCCTTATGCTCTACTCCAGAGGCCTCCCTACTCCTGCGAGGGATGCAGGCCTCGCTTAGCAACGGAGGCCAGGCGCCGGTCTCTAAGGGGCGTGTCCTAGGCGCAGGCCGGCCAGACAGCCAGCCAACCAACCAGGAGGCCGGGCCCTTCGCGCAGGCGCGGTGGCGCACTTCCGGGCCCGGGAAGGGAACGTGTCCCTGGGCTGCGGGCAGGGGCCGGAAGCGGGCGGCAGGAGCGCGGCTGATGGAGGCGCAGAACGGGAGCGGGGCGGCGGGCGAAGGCCCTTCCGCGGGAGCCGAGGCCCGTCCGGCGGCCACCCCGGAGGGCATGGCGCTGGCCTACGCCAGCCTGGTGCTCATGGCCCTCCTGCCCATCTTCTTCGGCGCCCTGCGCTCCGTCTCCTGCGCCAAGGGCAAGGTGGGCCCCACGCCCCCGGCCTCCCATGGCCTCCCTTCCTCCTTTGCTTTGTTATTATTGCTGCTCTTCTTCTTACTATTGCTGTGCTTGTTGTCATTTCTACACAGCCATATAAAATCCCTTCCACACTGCCGTGTAAAATCCACATTATCTGTTTTGGACTGGGTTATATCGCATTGTATACCAGGCCTGGGCAAACTTGGGCCCTCCAGATGTTTTGGACTTCAACTCCCACCATTCCTAACAGCCGGTAGGCTGTTAGGAATGGTGGGAGTTGAAGTCCAAAACACCTGGAGGGCCCAAGTTTGCCCAGGCCTGGTATAAACTCACCTAATCTGGCTCAGGGCATGTAATGTGGATTGAGTTACCTTAAGGCTGTGGTTCTCAACCTCCGGATCCCCGGGTGTTTTGACCTACAATTCCCAGAAATCCCAGCCAGTTTACCAGCTGGTAGGATATATGGGAGTTGAAGGCCAAAATATCTGTGGATCCACAGGTTGAGTACCACTATCTTAAGGGGAGAAAATTGGTAAATAAATGTAGTAAATAGATAAAAAATAATTGTATGGCAGGGTAGACAAGGCATGGGCAAACTTCAGTAAGACCATGCCTGATATAAATTTATCTAATCCAGTTCACATTATTATTGTAGTTCTTATTAGTGCTGCTCTTGTTATTGTTGCTGCTCTTATTACTATTATTGCTGTGCTTATTATTATTATTGCTGCTTTTGTTATTACTATTGCTGTGCTTGTTGTTATTTCGACACTGCCATATAAAATCCCTTCTAAACTGCCATGTAAAGGCCACATTATTTGCTTTGGAGTGGGTTATGTAGCAGTGTAGTCTCACATAATCCAGTTCAGAGCAGATCATGTGGATTGAATGGCACTGTAGACTCATCTAATCCAGCTCAGAGAAGGTAATGTGGATTATATGGCAGGGTAGACCTGGCATGGGCCAACTTCGGCCCTCCCCTCAGGTATTTTGGACATACACTCCCACAATTCCTTACAGCAGGCTGTTAGGAATTGTGGGAGTTGAAGTCCAAAACACCTGGAGGCTGGGCCGAAGTTAGGCTATTCCTGGTGTAGACTTATCTACTCCGGCTCACATTATTATTGCTGTTCATATTATTATTGTTGTTATTGTTATTACTATTCTTGTTCTTATTATTATTGCTGCTCTTATTATTGCCGTTCTCTTATTATTGATGTGCTTGTTATTATTGTTGCTCTTATTATTGCTGTGCTTATTATTATTGCTGATCTTGTTATTACTATTGCTGTTCTTGTTATTACCATTGTTGCGCTTATTATTATTTCTACACTGCCATGTAAAATCCACATTATCTGCTTTGTACTGGGTTACTTGGCAGTGTAGACTCATCTAATCCGTTTTAAGGCAGATAATGTGGATTATATGGCAGTATAGACCAGGCATGGGCCAATTTGGGCCCTCCAGGTGTTTTGGACTTCAACTCCTACAGTTGTGAGAGTTGAAGTCCAAAACACCTGGAGGGCTCAAGTTGGTCCATGCCTGGTGTAGACTCATCTAATCTGGTTCAGAGCAAATCATGTGGATTATATGGCATGGTAGACTCATATAGTCCAGTTCAAAGCATATAATGTGGATCATCTGCTTTGATAATATGGGTGATATGGCGGTGTAGAAGGACCTATGTTGTCATATAACCCAGTTTCTGAATCCAGATTATAATCTGGCAGTGTGGACTCATATAATCCAGTCCAAAACAGATTATAATCTGGATTCAGAAACTGGGTTAAATATGGCAGTGTTGATGGGGCCTTAAAGAGGATAAATTCGCATCCAGGTCAATTTTTTGCCTGTTCCAAAGGAAAATGGTGCCACTGAAATGATCTATAATAGGATGCACCTACACTGTAGAATTGATGTGGACCTATACAACTTCATTGTAGTTTTAAAAGTTTTTTAGCCTTCTTTGCGAAAGAAAGTGCTACTTCCTCCCCAAACTCCATAGCATCGAGTTACAGTAGTTTAAAGTGGTGTCAAACAGCATTCGTTCTGCACTGTTAATGCACTCTGAGGGGTCCATTCTTTGAATAAAAAAAACCTTCCTTGCTTTGTTTTAATCTCAGCCCACCAGAGGTTTGCCTATGGTGTAGAATTAGTTCAGCTTGATGCTAATTTAACTGTTTTCGAGCCGTGGATCATTTAATACGTAGATAAAGAACCCATGGATCCAGAGGCCCGACTGTACACAGCAGCACTCTGGAGATTTGAAGCAGAGGCTGGATGGCCATCTGTTGAGTGGGCTTTGATTGTGTTCTCCTGCCTGGCAGAAGGAATTGGGTTGGACTGGGTGCCCTTTGGGAGTCTCTTCCAAATCTTAGCCTTGTATGATTTTAAAAAGGACAGGAGTGGGAAAGGCATCCCTTTTGCAAAATTCTTAATTAATATCTTCATGCCCTGATAAGCTTTCTATCTTCCTGACTTCATATATACAGCTGTTAAGTTGATTTCTCCCCCATCTGAAGTCTCTTTGTCTTTCTGAATGTGGCTTTCTGTTCTCAAAATAGGATGATGGCATGTTGTCCGCTTCGCTGCCTCCTTTAATATGTCATTTTCATTCCAGGTACCTGTCTTCATTGCCTGCCCCCCTTTTGCTTGTTGACTTTCACTTAAACTGCATTGCCTTATCCTGGTGCATGCAGAAACGTAGCCCTCTAAACTAGGCATGGGAAAGCTTGGGCCCTCCAGGTGTTTTGGACTCTCATAAATTGTGGAAGTTGAAGTCCAAAACACTTGGAGGGGCCCAAGTTGGCCCATGCCTGCTCTAAATTCTGCATTCTCTCAGCTTTTTATTTGTGTATCCAAGTATTGTCTGCTGCTTTGTCACCCAGGTTTGTTTGTTATTTTTAAAAATAATAATCTCATGACCAAAAATCTCCATCTCCCACACACGTCCAGCCGCTGTTCCTTCTAAAAATACAGTCTTGCCAAAGACTTCTTTCTTTCTTTTTTTAATACAAGCTGAAGGAACAGGTACTCTCACATTATATGAGTTCAGCTCGATTTGTCTATAAGCTCCCACCCCTTTCTTGAATATGTATATTGGGGAGGCCTTTACAGGATGTGAGCTGAAGCAGAAGGAAGAGTACTGACGTGTTAAGAGGCAAATGGGCCAGTTTGGGAAACAAGGCCCTCCTCCACACACTTGAATTCTGTCTTGCCTTAAATCCGGTGGCCAGCTGTGTGCTGTGGCAGGTGTTCTGTTCCTTTTGTAGCAGTCATGTTTTGCATAGGCTGTCCTTTTCTGGACTTCTGCTTTACAAAATAGTGTTTGCTGTGTGGTCAGTGACAGAGGAAAAGTTATTCAACGATTAATGAATGTGGATTTGTGTACTGACATTGGCAGGAGTCTGTTTTAAGGCTAATTAACCTGTTGGTGTACCAACCAAACTGTGTTGTGTCCACTGCCGTAAATAAACTCACAGGTTTGTTACTTACAAGATCATAAAATCAACAGAATTGGAAGTGACCACAAGAGCCATGCAATCCAACCCCCTGCCATGCAAAATTGGTAAAGCAAAGCAATTCTGACAGATGGTCATTGGTCAAAATCCTACAGAAAAGGAGACTCCACCAGACTCCAAGTCAGCATATTCCATTGCCAGACAGCTCAAAATGTCGCGATGTCATCTAACTTCCTTACAAATGAATTCATAAATGTTTCCATCCTATCTAGGGCTCTGTTGTTGTTTTTTGAAAAAGCACAAAAGTAAAATAATACCTGTTCCTTTCCTAAAATTCTCATGTTTAACTGCCTGAATTATTGTAAATAATAATAAATACTTTATAGACTGCCCTCTCTCCCCAAGGGAACTCGGAATGGTTTACATACCAAAAAAAAATCAAAAATTCAATGCCATTGTCAACATATACACACAGATCAAAACAATAGAGAATGACATCGGTAAACTCAGCTATCTACTGGCCAATTTCAAGACAAGTGTAAATAAGGAGTTGAGTGTTGAACTCAAGAATGGATGTTGCTGTGTCTAACAAAGAATCATAGAGCTGGAAGGGATCTCAAGGATCATCTGGTCCAAACTCTTGCCATGTAGGAATACTCAGCTACAGTCCTCCTGAGAGACCTCCAAAGAAGGAGAAGCTACAACTCTTCAATGCAATTGATTCCCCTGCTGAGTAGTTCTGACAGTCAATAAATTATGCCCAGTGCTTAGGTGGAATGTCTTTTTTTAATTTGAATGCATTCTAGTGAGTCCCTGGAACAGCAGAAAACAAGTTGCCTCTATGTTCTCAATGACTAGGCATATAATCCAGCTCCCTAAATCATTCCTCATAAGGCTTGATTTCCAGACCTATAATATGCTGAAATATAGGGCATTACAACAGTATGTGTGTGTACCTTGGTGTGGTTCCAGTGAGAAAACTCATTTTCCTTTGGTGATTTAACAAGAGGAAACACCCTAATAGACAACATTCTGGAAATATTTTACCCACTCTGGGTAAAATATGTACCCAGCATCATGATGATTTTACTTCCAGTAGAAATTGAGAGAAGGGTTCTCTTCAAATTTATTCTTCTACTGAAAGTTGATGGACTAAAATCTGGCCAATTTCTTTTCTAGAATGCTTCAGACATGCCAGAGACGATTACCAGCAGAGATGCTGCCCGCTTTCCTATTGTTGCTAGTTGCACCCTCCTAGGCCTTTACCTCTTCTTCAAGGTAAGTAAAATTACCTGTTCTCTTTCTGTACTATTCTGCAGGCTCTATGTGAATCCAGTTGTGTTATTTTGGGGTATAGAAAAGCCCTGTCATTCTTCGGAGGCGGAAACATTGCTAATAGTCGTTTACACAAAGGTTTGTCAGCAGGGTAAACCAATTGGATAAAATATCAAAGTAGATCAGGGTGCTTATAATTAATTTGTCCATCTCCTACATATGAGCAGATGTCCAACAGTGTTCTCCAGGAATGATGGGGATCTCATAGAAGAAGATGTTATTCTAGGCATAATCCTCCTGGCCAGTTCTGGTCTAGAAGATGGTTATGGTATGATCTCCTCTTGATCTCCAGAGATGGGTTGAAATCCTGGGACTCTTTTATTCCAAGTGTTCTGGTTTTCATTTCTGTGAAATGTCTTCCCATTCATATTCACAAGTAGGACAACTGAAGTACCAGGAAGCAGTGATTTGGTTAAGTTGGACATTCTAGTTTTTGGACTCCAGTTCTTTAAATTCCCCAGCCAGTCTGTCTAGTCTTAGGAGCACCCTGGCTGGAACATTGGGAGAACTAATTTCCCCCAAAATAAAATTTCCAGGCTCTAAATCTGGAGCTGTGCATGGCAGCCACATTAAACTACTTGATCAGCTTGATCAAGTCCATCTGGGAGGCTGAATATGATAAATGAATTGGCTCTGAGATGTTTGACTAAAGCATTTCATGCTGCTTATTAGCCAGTTAGTACTGGCCTTGGGCACCTGGTGATTACAGCCTGTACTGGCAGGCATGGCAAGGAAAGGAAAGGAAATGAAATGAAATGGCTTTACTTGGCAAAGGGTGCTGCTTCCTGGATGTGGTTTTGTCTTAGATGTTTAGATAAGATGTCCCTGAGGTCAGAACATTTGAGGTCTCTGTATTTGGAAGTAACAATTGAAAAAGTGGTCAGAGACTTGTATTGAAGTAACCAGGAAGCAATTGGTTTTTCTTCTAAGAGAGGGAGCCATTCCTGTGTAATTATCACAGTCAATTAATTCCTTCAGAATTAACCATTTGTGCAAAAGTTGAAATCACATGGCCTTCCAGTTACTAGACTGCATATCCTAGCTGTCCTGGCCAGCATAGCTAATAATGAGAAGTCCTGGGAATCGCTGTTTAGCATCTGAAAAGCCATAGGATTCTCATGCCTGTTTTGAAGGCCCCAATTTTGACCTGAAATCAAAATTATTAGAAAATTCTAGCTTAAAAGGGTATGCAAAGCAGGTCTGCATATGTTTTGAAACTGCCTTTTATGCAGCCCCATAGGTGGATTTGAAGTAGGGGATCGGCGTGTGATGCAACCATTGGGTTTGCAACAGCCACTTCTGCAAAAAATTCGTCCTCATTTCCTCAACATCCTGTTCCCTTCCTCCAGTTTCTGATATATCCAGATAGATGTTCCAAGAGCAACTGGAGTTTGGAAATTTGACAGTCTACATAGCAGAAGAGGATGTAAAGCCTGCCTGTGATGAGCACATCCCCTGCCTTAATAAATTGGTCTATATGCGCTTGGTATAAAGTACACACCACTTGTTGCTAACATGTATTTTCTAGGAAATACATGGTCTCCATGTAGGCAGAAGAAACAGAACAACTTAACTTTTGGTTGATGTCTGAAGAACGGATTGGAAGTCATAGGTGCAAAGGGACATAATGAAAGGTTTTTCAAGAAAGACCTTGTAGCTCAGTCTTGTGCGTTTTTTATTTAGAAATTAATTTAGTTTTCAGTGGAGGATGCTTCCAATAAGTATCCAGAGGGTTGCGGACATTAGTTGAAAAGTGTTTTGAGGGTCTTGTTTTCATCATCTTTTCCTTTGTGTTGTTTTTGTGCACTCTATGGTTTTTTCCTGGCTCCCTTTTACATTGTGATTGTATTGTATTGTTTGTAAATAATAATTTGAAAGCAAAGGTCGAGTCTCTGATGTAATATGGCATTGTACTATCACTGATATGACAGTTGTGGTCCCAAGCAGTAAATGAGCCTGGTTCAGCTGTCTTCTAATTGTATATATTTCCAGGATTTGCTGGAATAATGACGCCTTTATACTTGAACAGCCGCAGACCAAGAGCAAACCTTGAAAGCCTAGGTTGAGGCTTTCTGAAATGCTTGGGGCCAGAAGTGTTTCGGAATTTGGATTTTGGAATATCTGTATGTGTATATATGTATATGTGCAATGTCTTGGAGATGGGACCCAAGTCTAAACACAAAATGTATTTTTGTTTCATATACCCCTTATGCACATAGACTTATGATAATTTTCTACAATACCTGTAATAATGTTTTGCGTGAAACAATTTTGCCTACAATGAACCATCTCATGTACACTGAGCTTCCTAGGAGCTGGGTCTCTTATGAATGCCTTTCTTCAGCTGGAAACTTGAAGGTTCCTTTATTCTTGAGATCAGAAATAAACTTTGAAATATGGGCGATTTCACAGATAAGCCTTAAAGTCAGATGTGCATATTTCTCTTGAAGCAGGGTGTTTAACCAAAGTGGTTTCTCTTCTCTTCTAGATTTTCTCTCAAGAATATATCAACCTCCTCCTCTCCATGTATTTCTTTGTCCTGGGAATCCTTGCCCTTTCCCACACCATAAGGTAAAAAATGCTCCTCACTGCAAAGTACTGTCTGTTTGTCCTTCTGTCTACGTGCCTGCCCTTCTCCTTTTAAAGAACATTCTTTTTTGAAAAATTGATATCTCCATAATCTTTTGGATATGTTATGATCTTTAGAAAGGCATGACCTTGTTAGTAGGCATAACCTATTGAAAAATGATGCCATAACCTTTTGGGAAAATGGCATTCATGCAGATAATTAGGTTTCTCTGCTGTCAAATTGATGTATCTAGATATCTCTTCGAACTGTTGGGGACAAACATATGCCAGTGCACAAACACACACACACACAGATAGATAGCAGAGTTTCAGAGAGTGTTCTTTTAGTTGCCCAAAAACATCTACTCTCCCTTAAAATGTCTTGCCTTTAAATCATGCTTTCAGGAGATAAAAATAATCAGACTTCCTTAAAAGTAACATAGTTGGTTTCCTCACAAGCTTCATGTATTCAGCATACAGGTACTTTGCATATCAATCCAGTTACAGATAGGATTTGAAGTAGTTTCTCTTTGTAGATAACACAGAACATTTATTAAAGCCAGAGAGGATCAGGGTTTGCTGGTAGCTCTTGGGTGACTTGGCTTCAACCAGTACAGTTCTGTATCCCTCTTTTTAGCTTTTTTCTCCCCTTAGAATAGTTTCTGTTTGTTTTCTCAATATTGATGGGTTCCACTTGGTCGGCATCCCAGTGTAAAAAACTAGCTTTTGGTAGCAATTAAAAATAAAAACAACAATCTGTGATAAGGGTCGTAGCTATCCATTTCTGCTTAACTTAGGTTCCAGCATTTCTACATACAAGGTATATCAAGATGAGCCCTTAGAAATTGTGTGTTTCATGTTAAACTTGGCTTCATCTGATTCCTGAGAGTGAAGAGGACAGTGCAGAGAACTGCATATAGAAGAAGCAGCTCTGAAATGTGTGTTTATCTTATGTTTCAGTGGAGGATGACATTTCTGAGGGCTGAATGTGATTTACATTTGCCCTAAGGCTCTTGCCTTGCTCCTTTCCCTGAAAGTTAAAAAAAAGAAGGCAATAAGCCCACATATGTTCCCAGCCCCCTTTGGTCCACACTCTTTTCATTAAGCTATTTTATGCCCCCAAAAGGGAAAGGAGAAGGCCAACATCTGTATCCCAGCACTCTTTCCTGTGCCAAGCAGCTGTTCACCAAGCTGGCTCAGTCCACTGTCCATGTTCTACTAGATGTGTATGCATTCGTCACATGCCCGTTGCAAGTTTGCCTTGTCAGCCTTTCAGCTCAACCAAAAGCAAGTGGCAGAGAGCTCACTGGGTGCTCCTAAACATGTGCACAGTGCTCCTTTCCAGCTCTGCTTTTGTTACGACTTGCACTTCCTAAAGAATGAGTTTGTGTCCTTCTCTCTTTCCTTCCTTATACTCTGATTTCAGCCCCGTGATGAACAAATTCTTCCCTGCCAATTTCCCCAACAAACAGTATCAGCTCCTCTTCACTCAGGGCTCTGGGGAAACAAAGGAAGGTAAGTCTGCCCACTCACCTGGTCTTGGAGCATGCTCTCTGTGCATTTGCATTCTCCCTGCATGTTTCCTTTCCGCCCTTCCTTTCCCCAAGAGTCTGACATCCTTTTCACTGAGATACTGGGATGTTAGCAGGTGCCACTGAGTCTCTGTCTGCCCATTGGACAAAGCTAACAACATGCATTTCAGCCAGGGAGAAAGGTACAGTACTGCACTTAGGCGATAAAAATCAAATGCACAGATATAAGATGGGCGACATCTGGCTTGAAAACAGTCCATGTGGAAGGGATCTAGGAGTCTTAGTAGACAACAAGCTGGACATGGGTCAACAGTGTGATGCTGCAGCAGCAAAGAAAAAAAAGCAAATGCAATTCTATGCTGCATCAATAGGAATCTAGTACATGGATTAAATAAAGTCCTAGTCCCACACAGTGAGGGAGCTGGGTATGTTTAGTTGCTGTGGATTTTCCAGGCTGTATGGCGATTAATTGCAACATTCACACTTACCTCCAATATACAAGAATTCTCTCTCCCACCCTATACCTTCCACAGATACATAAACCCCACTTGCCTAGTTTCCAACAGATCTCACAACCTCTGAGGATGCCTGCCAT
The DNA here is from genome assembly GCF_035594765.1 of Anolis carolinensis. NCBI lineage: Eukaryota > Metazoa > Chordata > Lepidosauria > Squamata > Anolidae > Anolis > Anolis carolinensis. The sequence goes on from NC_085844.1 coordinate 249,173,457, forward strand.
GGATGTGGGCGAAATGTCAGGAGAGAATGCTTCTGGAACATGGCCATAGAGCCTGGAAAATTCACAGCAACCTAGTGATTTTAGCTATGAAAGCCTTTGACAACACATGTGTTATGTTTAGCTTGGAGAAAAGATTGAGAGGGACATGATAGCCATGTTTAAATGTTTGAAAGCATGTCAAATTGAGGGGGAGACAAGCTTCTGTTCTGCTGCTCCAGAGACTAGGACACAACGGAGCCATGGATTCAGATTGCAGGGAAAGAGATTCTGCCTAAACAGTAGAAAGAACTTCCTGATGGCAAGAGCTGTTGAGTCATGTCCACGCTTTGCGTGGTAATCATCCCCAAGGTTGCTGTCTGTCATTCCTTTTTAAATAGAGGATTGAGGCTGCTGCTGAGAAAGATGTTTATCTGTCTGAAGCCTATTAGTCGGAGTGGAGAGTGCTGGGTCAGGTTGACCAGTGGCCTTGCACAGTGTAAGGCAGCAAAGAATATTTATAATATTGATGTAAAAAAAAACGTGTATGTGCATGTGTGTGCATGCCTTCAAGCCACCTGTTGTGTCATGGTGACTCCATATATTCTGTAGAGTTTTCGTAGGCAAGGAATCCTTAGAGATGTTTTGCTATTGCCTTCCTCTGACATAGAACCTAGAGCAGCCACTAATACTTGGTGGTCTCCCATCCAAGTACTAGTCAGGGCTGACACTGCTTAGCTTTCAAAATTAGATGTGATTCGGTACTTTAGGATATTTAATCCTGTCAAATATCCCCCTCCCCCCACACACACACAGGGCAGGGGGGATCTGGATACCCTCCATTACTTTATATTGCACCTCCCTCAATGGGATTCTAGTGGTTATAGTGCAACACATAGTTGTTTATTAAAGCTATGTTTATTAAAGTTATTATCCAAGTTCATGCATAGCTTTTGAAGGTATTTTAATTGGTTAGACTGTGTAGTATTGGAGAGCCAGCACCTTAGTGGATTGAGTATTTGCCTAGGACTTCACTCTGCTTGGTGTGGAAACCCAATGGGCGACCTTGCACAAATCACACTGTTCTCAGCCTCAGAGGAAGGCAAAGGCAAATCTCTTCTGAGATCTTTCAATATGGTGGGAGGGGATAGAAATTAAAAAATCTGAAGGTCACCAGGTTGTTCCCTGCCATCCTCTCTCCATCACTATGTTTGTTCTTGTGGTCTCTTGGCAGAGCTGCCAGGCTGACTGTCTTTTTGCCCCTCTTAACTCTCGCTTTGTGTTAAAGAAGCTGTTAACGATGACAACGGCGTGGTGGCTTTTGTTGCAGAGATTGTGAACTATGAGTTCGACACCAAGGACCTGGTCTGCCTGGCCATGAGCAGCGTGGTGGGCGTCTGGTACCTGCTGCGGAAGGTATGTGGAGCATCAAAGACAGGGAAAGGAACCTGCAGAGCTTTCCTTCTCACTCACCTATAGGACTTGGAGGGATTGTAAAGGCTGGCCTTTTGGGGATGCTGAGCTCTGCTGTCCTTCTTTCCCCTCTCCCAGCACTGGATTGCCAACAACCTCTTTGGGCTGGCCTTCTCTCTCAACGGCGTGGAGCTGCTCCACTTGAACAACGTCAGCACCGGCTGCATCCTGCTTGGTGGCCTTTTCGTCTACGACATCTTTTGGGTAAGGACACACTGACCGGCAGCAGCGTGAGGGCTAATATCAGAGTACAGTAGATCCACAAAAGTAGAAAGCACGGTTCTAAAAGTGGATTCTAAAGCATTTTGACTGCCATCAAGTTGAATGATGGCAACCCATGAATGAAAGACCCCTGAGTCATCCTCATCAGGTCTTGCATTGGACTTCTGCTCTCCCATCCTGGCTAGTGGTCAATGTCGGAAATATTAAAAATTAACTAGGTGTTTTTAATTACAAAAATGTGAGTCAAGCACTGAAAGGGTTTAATAAGCTAGCGTTGTTGTATGTTTTCGGGGCTGTATGGCCATGTTCCAGAAGCATTCTCTCCTGACGTTTCGCCCACATCTATGGCAGGCATCCGCACAACCTCTGAGGATGCCTGCCATAGATGTGGGTGAAACGTCAGGAAAGAATGCTTCTGGAACATGGCCATACAGCCTGGAAAACATACAACAACCTTTTGATCCTGGCCATGAAATCTTTTGACAACACATTAACCTAGCGTTGCCCAGAGGTGAGTGAGTAGGCGAAAGCCTGTTAGAGTTAGTGGGCCAACACTAATGTCGTCCTGAGGAGTATTATAACACCTCAGTGTTAGTCAACAGAAACTCTGTGTGAGAAAGGCCTCTGTGTGAGGTAGGCCTCAGTGGGAGAAACACCTCAGTACGATATGAGAAGGCCTGGTATGAGAAACTTCAGTGAGAGAAGCCCCAAGTTGAAGACTTCGTGTGTGAAGCTCCAATGTGAAGGCTGCTGTGTGTAAAAGCTAATGTGTGAAGTTCCTGTGTAAGTTCAATGTGAGAGAAGGCTCTGTGAAAGTGAAGCTGTTTATCTCCATGAGAAAGAAGCCTAACATGGAAGCAAAGAAGGAGCTATAAAGAACTTTATTTGTGTTATGGAAACCTTGTTTTTGTAAAAAGTGCAACCATATTATTTTGCTATAAAGAAAAGCCTCCAAAGGAAGAGATAACATTGGTCTGTGTTTTTGTTCTTTTTATCACTTTTGGATACTGGTGCTGGGTCGCGCTGCCACTAATAAGTTACTCTACTGTACGTTAATGGAGAGGGTCTTTTGTTTATAAGCTCACTCGCCCAACAGTCAAGACGTCCACAAAACATATTTCCAAATATTTGAAGGGCACAGTTGTGGATGCTGGACTAAAGAATGGTTGTAGATGCTTTGAGTACCAATCATGGCATACAATAATAGCTAGCATATATATCCAGTGTTGGTACTGCTGCTCACCTACTTTCTCCCTTCTCCTTTTCAGAGACGGCCTACTTTGCAATATCTCTATAGCAAAGCTCTGGCCTCTTTGTGGTTCTTTTCTTTCCTTCCTCTGTTTTCCTCAAACACTTTCTCCCTCTCTCTTTTCTTCTTCTCTTCTTTCCCTCATAGACCTTCCCCCTTTTTCTTTCTTTCCCTTCTATTCCCTCCTTTTTCTTTCTTCCCCACTCTCTCCCTTCCTTTTCCTTCTCTTTCTTTCCCTCCTTTTTCTTTCTCTTTTTTCTGTCTTTCTTCCCTTCTCATACACAAGTCACCTTTCTTTCCCAGTGACATCACAAAGGGACACTTCACCTAGCAACAGCCTTTATGGTACACACATAATGACAAACAACATACTTTGACATACGCACACATATACATATATATTAATAATAATGTCTTTGTGTTTGTGAAGGATAGGTTTTCAGTCAGACTGTAGTTACCTGAAAACAAAAATATGACCAAACACCATTACATTATATAACTGCTGGTCCTGGCATACCATAGAGTTATGTTGGAGGATCTTGAGATTCCTAGGGAGTTATTTGCCGAGTCCTCCAATGCAACTGAGGTATTCTCCAGAGGAAGCATGTCCTAGAATTGCCTGGAGGACTTAGAAAATTTCTAGAGAGGCCATTTTACCCCAGTGCAGTGGTAATGTTCTTAATCTGGCATTCATAGCTTAATAGTGTAATGGACGTCTGTGACAGGGATGGAATCCTTTTAAATTTTGATCCCACCGCTGCCACCAATTTGTAAAGATGATGTGGCAGGGAGGAATCCTTTTGATCCCACCACACAGTTACCACCAATTGTAAAGATGTCTTGATGATGATTTTAATTATATTATTATATATTCAACTATCTTCGCTGCCACCAATTATGGAGATGTCAGGCAGATGGCACTTACTCTTTTAAGCTATCCTTATTTATTTTACTTTTGATGGTGATGTTGCTTAACTTAGAATATGAGTGTGACAGAGACTTAGATGGTTTAAAAAGAAAAACAAGTTTATTTCGTGTACAAAGCTTAATGGTTTCTATAACTTCTTAAAGGCACTTAAATTAATGGTTACAAATAGATGTGAGGTATTCCAACTTTCAAAATATTTCTTTCTCTCAAGACTAAACTAGAACTGATCACTTGGATCCACTGGGATTAATTTCCCTTAATCCACAGCCTCTATAAATAACCCTAAACAAGTCACCCAACTTGCTTAGTCTGGCCTATTAGAGGTCTGCCTCCCTGGTTTCCTTAAACTTGGAACCAGTCTGTCCCCTGTGACTAAAAATCACAGACTAAACTGGGTTTTAAACATTCCCTCTTTTCTTTTCCAAACGGCGGTTGGCTCCGCCCCCGTTGTCATGGCAACCTGTCTCATAATGCTGAGCTGGTTACCTTCTGGTATTATCAGCTCCAATACTTACCATTTTAAACTTAACCAAACCTGACTGTTTAAACAAAATAAAATAAACATGTCATCCATAAATCAAAATAAAATCACACACTTCTTTACAATAGCATTTTAAACTTTTGTATGAGATGAGTTTTTAGATATTGTCCCACTCTCTGAATAACTCTTGGCAGGAAAAGTGTAGGATACTCTTAAGTCAGGGTTAGTTTGAAGGCACAGAACAACCAAAAATGCGAAATGTGTATATGATTTGTTTCCGTTGAAAAATGTCTGTATTTCATGGGTTGGCCGTGTGTGTTTGGGGGGGGGGGGGGTGCTTTTCTACCAGTGTTTCTCATTTTTTCATGCTTCTTTCCTCCTTCTCCTTAGGTCTTTGGCACCAACGTGATGGTGACCGTCGCAAAGTCATTTGAGGCTCCCATCAAACGTGAGTAGCTGACTTAAACCTCCAATAGCACTACATAACAAAATATGAAAATCTGTTCCTGGTTTGAAAGTGTTATTTCATATTTCACATTATTCAGTCTACTTTGCAAGTAGTTGTGCTACTCCAGAAACTTCGTTTTTGTGGCTGCCACAAACTTTGTTGAATTGCTTGAGACTCGATGACATATTCATTGAAAAACTATAGCAAAATGTACTGCAGGATGTCCCACAAAAACAATTTTTTTTCAGTTTAATAAACCCTTTCCATTTTTTTATGATAGAAGCAATTAGAAAATCATGTTTATAAACCAGGAACAAAAATCATGTTACCTGGTGTAGTAGTTGGGTGGGTGTCAGAAGCACTGTGAGCAAATGAGATGTGGCTTGTGAACATGATGTTATTGGCTTTAGTTTAGTGTTTGGAGCAGATATGGGCCAACTTCAGTCCTCCAGGTGTATTGGACATCAATCCTCACAATTCCTGTTAGGAATTGTGGGGATTGATGTCCAATACACCTGGAGGGCTGAAGTTGGCCCATGCCTGGGCTGTTCTCTACTCTGGAAAATATTTTATTGTTATTCTTGTAATAGCATATACTTTTTTATTTGACAAATAATGGCTACACCTAACACCCAAAATAACATTATATTTTAAAAGAGAGCTGTGCTTCATAATAAGTGATTTCTTTTTCTTCTGCTGATATATAACTGTAGCATTATTTATCCATTTTGTTCAAGCTGAGATAAATCGGAGGGAATACAAAAAGTTGAATGTTCTTTTTCACTATAGGAAAAGTGTGAGTTTGGGCATAAGTAACATATTGCATTTTGTTTTTACTACTTGTGCTTGTGACCAATAAAATGCAAGGAATTTTGCAAAAAAAAAAAAGAATAATAGAATCATAAGAGTTGAAAGAGACCTTGTGAGCCATCCAGTCCAACCCCCTGCCAAGAAGCAGAAAAGATGCATTTAAAGAGAAAGAAACAAGCTTAGCACTGTGGTCATTGGTTAGTCTATTATGCTGAGTGCTAAGGTTTATCAGTGCTTAGCACTGTGGTCAGTTATTAGTTTCTTCCTTTGAGTATTAGGTATATCAATGTGTGGTTCCCTAAGGAGTTCCTCTCCTATGTTTAGGCCATGTACCGGTAGCATGATTGATGGTGGTGCAAGAGTTTAGACAGCTATGGTTAAATGTAGATAAATATACACTGTGGATAAATATACACTGCCAAAATTGAGCATTGAGAAATGTTCCACCCTGGATCTCTGGAGACCACATAGGCATTACCTGTCTCTGCATTATTAGTTGATACAGAATATTTGCTCCTTGTCAAAGCATAACACAAAGGATGCAAGATCCTGCTTGGCCAGTTTTGTGGATAGCTCTGTACCAATTGCACTGGGTCTCTTCTAGTATGTTTCCAGGCACATTTCACAGTGCTAATTTTAACCTTTATACGTATATTGAGCATTTCATGCTTTATGAGTCAGCCAACTCTTTGTCTGTTTCCCTCATTATGGGAGGCTTGAGCAATTTCTTTACGGTGCCGGCATAAAAGGGGTCTTTGGTTGTGCTGCTTGATTTCAAGGGATTTTGTCTGTCTTCTGTTCTTCTCACATTTAGGACAACTGCATGATTCATTTGTACTTTTGCGGGAACTGGTATGGACTGGAGAAGTGGCTGTTAGATCTTGCCGCAGGATTCACTCTGAGATGTTGCTGGCTCATTTTGTCTCAGTGTGAAATGCAATGAGGGGTTGGAGAGTGTGGGAAACCTTATTAAGACCTGACATTTGAAGGCAGCAGCCTCTCTGTATTGATAATTCCAAATTCACCCACGTCTTTTGTTCTCTTTTTTGCAGTGGTTTTCCCTCAAGATCTGCTAGAGAAAGGCTTGGAGGCTAACAACTTTGCCATGCTCGGTCTGGGCGACATTGTGATCCCAGGTAAAGGGGAGAAAGGGGAATTGCACACCTTCTTTGTGGTTTCTGGGCTTGTCATACAGCCAGGTAACAAGCAACACCTGCTGAAACCGTTCTAGGCTACTATACAAAGTTCAAGAACTGGTTGCTCTAGTTCCAAAGCTGAGTAGCATTGGGTTGAACTTCATCTGCAGTAATGTCCCCTTGTTGCATATGATCCAGTAGGCCAAAGTTACTTAGTTACTTGTATATTTTTATTTATATCCTGCTTTTTTCCCAACATGGTCCCCAAACTTGCTGTTCCTCGTTTCCTTTTCACGAATGCAACAACATTCAAAAAGTTCTCCATTGCCATGTTCTGTCATCAGTGCTTTTAATAGCTCTTTCATCTTTGCCTCCTTTCTCTGTCTTTTCATGACATTTTCATCATATTTTCTTTTTAAAAAACAATTTTAATGACTTTTCTAGGAAGCAGGTGACTGGTTTCTCATGGATCTAGGATTTAAAAGATTCCTTTTACATTCCCTGAAATAATAGAATCTTGGAGCAAAGAAGAGGAAAAGAGAAAGAGATTAGAATCAGAAAAGTCTCTAGGCCTCAGCTACGTAAAATCTTTTGGCGGTGTGACATTTTCCATTAATTTTGTAGGGCTTGCCTCTTCCATTCTGCATTAGGAGAGGCAAACTCACCCGCATGTAAATAATTAATATCCCAATTTTGCTTTGAAGTCCCTTTGAAATTGGTGACAGAATGTGATGTCACTTCACTTTCTACTGCCATTTTTAGGGGAATGGCAGAGGAAAACATATTTGGGGTCATTGGGATATGGGATGGTGCTGGTGCTGGTGTTTTTACCTGTTTTCTGCATTCGGGTGTGGGAGTTTTTGCAAAACAAAAAGTGCCTGGAGAATTACATCAAATTTAAGTAAGGGTGGAGTATTTGGAGTCTTTGTTGGGTGGTTGGGGGACTTCAGAGGCCATAAAAGTGGCTGCATGTGGCCTATGGGCACACTTGATTCACTCCTGCTTTTAAACAGGAATGGGTAAAGAGCAGGCTTTCAGATGTCTCTACATTGCTTCCTGGTTGCCTTTGCTGGCCAGAAAACTTCTGGAGGGCCCCACTTTCTCTCTCCGAAATCAAGGAGGATCTTTGAGTGCTGAAAGATACCTGCAATTCAACCAATACTTTGCCCAACTTGGCATTAAAATCCATCAGGAACCTCAAGTACAGTAGAGTCTCACTTATCCAACACTCACTTATCCAACGTTCTGGATTATCCAACGCATTTTTGTAGTCAATGTTTTCAATATATCGTGATATTTTGGTGCTAAATTCATAAATACAGTAATTACTACATAGCATTACTGCATATTGAACTACTTTTTCTGTCAAATTTATTGTTAAACATGATGTTTTGGTGCTTAATTTGTAAAATCATAACCTAATTTGATGTTTAGTAGGCTTTTCCTTAATCTCTCCTTATTATCCAACATATTCGCTTATCCAACATTCTGCCGGCCCGTTTACGTTGGATAAGTGAGACTCTACTGTATATGGAACAGTGAGCAGGACAGGACAGTTTTCTTGCCAAGGAAAGCACTGATAAAAGTTTCCCTTGGGGTCACCGTAAATCTGAAACAACTTGAAGGCATATGATAACAACGTCCCTTAAAGTTGCTTGTTGAAGCAAGAAATCCTCAAAGGTGGCATTGCCAGTTCTTTAGAATCATAGAATCTTAGAGTTGAAAGAGACCTCGTTGGCCATCCAGTCCAACCCCCTACCAAGAAGCAGGAAAACCGCATTCAAAGCACCCCTGACAAATGGTCATCCAGCCTCTGTTTAAAAAACCTCCAAAGAAGGAGCCTCCACCACACTCTGGGGCAGAAAGTTCCACTGCTGAACAGCTGTCTGTCACACTTAGGAAGTTCTTCCTATGGTTCAGGTGAAATCTCCTTTCCTGAAGTTTGAAGGCATTGTTCCACATCTCCAGGGCAGCAGAAAACCGACCTGTTCCTTCCTCCCTATGACTTCCCCTCACATATTTATACATAGCCCTCATTATGTGTCCTTTCAGCCTTCTCTTCTGCAGGCTAAGTGTACCCAGCTCTTTAAGCCGCTCCTCATAGGACTTGTTCTCCAGACCCTTGATCGTTTGAGTCACCCTCCTCTAGACACATTCCAGCTTGTCAACATCTCCCTTCCTGTGGTGCTCAGAATTGGACACAATATTCCAGATGTGGTCTGACCAAGGCAGAAGAGAAGGGTAGCATGACTTCCCTGGATCTAGACACTAGACTCCTATTTATACAGGCCAAGATCCCACTGTTGTTGTTTTTGCCGCCGCCGAATGACATTGTTGGCTCATGTTCCCATTCATTCCTAAGAGGACTCCAAGATCTTTTTCACACGTACTGCTGTCGAGCCAGGCATTGTCCCCATTCTGTATTTTTGCATTTCATTTTTTCTGCCAAAGTAGAGTCTTTTGCATTTGTCCTGGTAGGCTGTTAGGAATTGTGGGAGTTGAAGTCCAAAACACCTGGAGGGCCTAAGGTTGCCCGTGCCTGGCTTACAGCTTCTGAATCCTCATATCCAAGAACTAAACAAGGCTCACCCTACTTATCTTCTGAGATAAAATGAAATCTGGGAGTAGGAGGATATATATGTTTGCAAGGGACATCTGTTCCTCCATGTCCCTTGCAAAAATTTCCATTGCACAGCCCCACGATTTTTTATCGGCCACGAGAGGGTGCTGTGACCTCCTGAGAACTTTGGGGAATTGCTGAAATCCTGCTGTCCTAACCCAGTATTTCTTCCTCCCACTTGCAGGAATCTTCATTGCTTTGCTGCTGCGCTTTGATATCAGGTATGTCCTTCAGTGGTTTGCTATTATATATCACCAAGTGCCCCTTGTAAAGCATCAATTGGTAGGGGACCCAGCTTGGGCAAGGAGATCGAAAGGCTATGGGGATTTTCTCTAATTATTGGGTCCCTTGTGGCATTTATGGGTGGGTAGACGCACCAATACAGGTGTTCTATAACCACCTCTTTTCTGTTTCATCTCTTGCCACAGCCTAAAGAAGAACACACACACATACTTCTATACCAGCTTTGTGGCTTACATTTTCGGTCTCGGCCTCACTATCTTCATCATGCACGTCTTTAAACACGCCCAGGTGAGCTGCCTTTGTGTGCATCCTGTTTGAATTGCTTGCTTGTTTTGTTCCCTTATGTAAATAAGTGATAATAATGCCAAAGGGTTGGTATTATGTTCTGGAGATGGAAGGATGAAGCAAATATGAGGCACTGGGCACATGATTTTGGGGATTTGGCAGACCTTGTCTGCTGCCATGGGAAGTCATAAAGGCATAGAATTGGAAGCAACTCAAAGGGCCAGCCAGTCCAACCCTATTCTACCTTCAAGAAAACCCAATCCTAGCCCTCCTGAGAGTTGGACATCAGCCTCTGTGTTTAAAACACAGTAGGAAAAACACAATCATGCTGAGAAAAGTAGAAATCGGGAAAAAGTAGTCTGCACTAGAGGTAGATTATTTCAATTAAGAAAGCTCTGACTTTGCAAAAATCTGTGGATGACCACAGCCCTGATCAGACCTTGCAAAGTTTTGGTGGTCTCTAATTGAGAGGTCCCCATAGATTGAAGCCATCTTAATATAAGATGACAAGAACAATCTAAATAGCTCAATGTGTTGTTGAAGGCTGGGTTGCTGCGAGTTTTCTGGGCTTTATGGCCATGTTCACATCTATGACAGGCATCCTCAAAGGTTATGAGGTCTGTTGGAAATGAGGACAAGAGGGGTTTATATATCTGTGGAATGTCCAGGGTGGGAGAGTGAACTCTTGTCTGTTTGGGGCAGGTGTGAATGTTCCAGCTGGCCACCTTGATTAGCATTGAATAGCCTTGCAGCTTCAAAGCCTGGCAGCTTCAAAGCCTGGGGAATCCTTCGTTGGAGGTCTTAAATAGCCCTGATTGTTTCTTGTCGAATTCCCCTGTTTTCTGAGTATTGTTATTTATTTACTGTCCGGATTTTAGAGTTTTTTAATACTGGGAGACAGATTTTGTTCATTTCTGTGGTTTCCTCCTTTCTGCTGAAATTGTCCTACACGCTTGTGGATTTCAGTGGCTTTTCTTTGTAGTCTGACATAGTGGTTGTTAGACTGGTCCAGCATTTCTGTGTTCTCAAATAATATGCCATGTGCAGGTTAGTTCATCAAATGCTCTACTATGGCTAACTTCTTTGTTTGAGTGAGTCTGCAGTGCCTTTCATATTCTTTGATTCGTGTCTGGGCAATGCTGCATTTGGTAGTTGCTATGTAGACTTGTCCACAGCTGCATGGTGTACAGTAGCTGCAAAGCTATTCAGTGCTAATCAAGGTGATCAATTGCAACATTCACACTTGCCTCCAACAGACAAGAGTTCTTTCTCCCACCCTGGACATTATTCCACAGATACATAAGTCCCACTTTCCTAATTTACAGGAGACATCATGACCTCTGAGGATGCCTGCCACAGATGTGGGCAAAATGTCAGAAGATAATGCTTCTGGAACATGGCAGTACAGCCCGGAAAACTCACAGCAACCCAATCTATCTAGCATTTTTAGTTCATCATTTTAGTCACCTAGACTCCTCAGGTTGCCTACAGCACTACAAGGAATACTATCTAAAACAGCTTCTAGAGCAGTAGTTCTCAACCTGTGGGTCCCCAGGTGTTTCGTCCTACAACTCCCAGAAATCCTAGCCAGTTTACCAGCTGTTAGGTTTTCTGAGAGTTGAAGTCAAAACATCTGGGGACCCACAGGTTGAGAACCACTGTTATAGAGTATAGGGATCAATTGGATCACTTACAGGGATGCTAAGTTTTGTTTGGCAGCTATAAAAATAAGGAGGCAGCTTGCAGATAATTTTAGCGGATAGTGTTTTAACTTACTCAGTTTGTAATCTATATTCACAGATTTTGTAAGCATCCCATATGAAGCTGTGTAGGTCGACTCCATAGAATGGACTTTCTGCTTTTAATGTTTTGAATCTCTGATCTTAATGTTAATGCTTTTTGTATTTGTAAAAAGTATTTTCAAACCATAGATGGTTGAATCTGGGGTTACAGAATTTGTGGATAAGGACGGCTGTCATTACATTATGTAAGACAATTAGATTTTGCAGTTGCACATGCTTTGTGATGGTACATAATATCCCACAGACATCTCCAGCTCAAGAGGTATTCCATAATCTAGGAATGTATCTTCTTTCACAGGCTATCCTTCATATTTGTAATGCAGAATTTAGTTTTTAAGCTTTTTTCAAAAAATCGGGGCCAACAATGCTACAAGTATGTTACTACCATTACTGTTTCCACATCATGACAGATTTCCCACAGCAGTGAACCTGTTTGCATCCCACCCTTTCCCTCATCCTTTTCCTCCCTTCTCCCTTGCAGCCAGCCCTGCTGTACCTGGTCCCGGCCTGCATCGGCTTCCCCCTCCTCGTGGCTCTGGTGAAGGGAGAAGTGGCAGAGATGTTCAGGTGAGAGCTCCCAGCCTCCTCAACTGTACACACAAATCCTTGGTAAACAAAACAATTGCAAACAGGGCCAACAAGTGGATCCTTCCTGTTAGAATCTGGGGAATAACTGAGATCCTTCATGCTTTCAAGAGCTGAAGAACTGAGGATGGGCTTGGCTTTCCTCAATTCCTTCCCAAGGAAGTATGTCTCTAGGGCCAGGATGGGCAAACCTGGGACCTCCGGGTGTTTTGGATTTCAACTCACACAATTCCTAACAGATGGGTAGTTGCAGTAGCCTTCCCTTGAGGCATGTTGGGATACATAGTTGTAGCAAAACCGGCTGGAGCATTCTGAGCATTAATGTCCATTTCACTAGGAGGTTCCCAGATTGCAAGAGTCCTGTTTTCCAGACCTCAGGCTGCTTCCATGGCTAGCTAACGTTTGATGGTGCATGCATCTGTCTGCTGAGTCTGTAATCTTGGCTGGTGTCAAAATTATCAGGGGTTCTGTTTTTCCCACCAAAAACATTGTTACTACGAGCATGCTTAGGTTTTACTCATACAAAAAGATGCAATGTTTGTGCAAACCCACACCCCAATTTTGCACTAAAAACACTTTCCAGAAACATATAGAACTCCTGTTCTTGTGGAAGTGACTCTTATTAGTACCATTTAAAGTACAGTAGAGTCTCACTTATCCAACATTTGCTTATCCAACGTTTTGGATTATCCAACGCATTTTTGTAGTCAATGTTTTCGATACGTCATGATAATTTGGTGCTAAATTTGTAAATACAGTCATTACTACATAGCATTACTGCATATTGAACTACCTTTTCTGTCAAATTTGTTGTTTTGATGCTTAATTTGTAAAATCATAACCTAATTTGATGTTTAATATGCTTCTCCTTAATCTCTCCTTATTATCCAACATATTCGCTTATCCACGTTCTGCCGGCCCGTTTATGTTGGATAAGTGAGATTCTACTGTATTCAGAAACATAGTTGTTGTGACATTCTACTTGAACATCAAAACACAGCAAGAGATTTGTTTTTTCCCAAATAAGCAGGAAGGTGTTTTTCTTCTCCTTTGTTGCAGCAATATACAAAGTATATACAAAATATACAAAGTTTACAGCTGCTGCTGCTTCTTCACTACTCACAGCAGCAATTCTCCAAACCATCATCAACCCTCATCCACCTGACTCAGTATAACTACAACCTATATACAAGCCCCCATTGCATTAGCCACCACACCTTAATTACAGTGGCTTAACTCTTTTACAGGTGGATAGACCAGAGGTATTAACTCTGCTATCACTTACAAAATGTGAGGTAATTTCCAGATCCTGACAAAAATTTCCAGATCCTGCTTCTCTCTCTGATGTAGAAACTGGCAGCAGCAGCAGAAGTGGCTGCTGCTTTGCCCTTCTATACACAGGCAGAAATCTTCCACAGAGAAGTGAATTGCAGTGTCTTTCTCTCATCCCCAAAACGGGCACCTTGAAAGTGCTGCGGCAGTTAGAAAGGGAAAGGCAGGATGAGGGGGTTTGCATAGATCAAAGCGGCTCACCCAGACGAAGCGGAAGATCCCCCACCCCAGGAATCCCGGCAGGTGTTGCGCAGCGTCCTTGGGCTCCCATCCAGGAGGCTTTGATGTGCAGCCGCTTCCTGAGAGCAATGACAGGAGATGACAAGGCGCCTTGCACCTCGCAGGTGCCCTGACCTTCACCTGGGCAAGTGCTTCTGGAGGAGAGGAGGTGGGGTTTCCCTACTTTTAGCCCCATGAGGACATATTTCTGGCCTTAGAATTGGAAGAGACCTTGAGGGCCACCCAGTCCAACTCTCTGCCACGTACAAACGCACATTCAAAACACCCCTGACAGATGGCCATCCAGCCTCTGCTTAAACCCCTCCAGAGAAGGAGGCTCCATCAGATTCCTAGGCAGCATATTCCACTGTCCAATAGCTCTGACCAACAAGATGTTCTTCCTAATGTTTAGGTGGAATATCTTTTCCTGCAGTTTGACTCCATTGCTCCATTGTATCTTAGTCTCCAGTGGAGCAGATAGCAAGCTTTCTCCCTCCTCAATATGACAGCGTTTCAGTTATTTAAACATGACTCACATGTTTTCTCGCAGCCTTCTTTCTTGAGGCTAAACATACCAACTTCCTAAGCTTCCAAGCCATCTTAGTGGCCATGCTTCTAGAACAGGCATGGGCAAACTTGGGTCCTCATTCACGGTGTTTTGGACTTCAGCTCCTACAATTCCTAACAAATAGGCAGTTAGGAGTTGTGGAAGTTGAAGTCCAAACACCTGGAAGGAGGGCCGAAGTTTGCCCATGCCTGCTCTAGATCTATGCTTTGTTAGCATGCTGAGAGTAACTGGTGAGGCAGGCTTATCTGCTTTCCTTTCTTCTCTGTTTTGCTTTTCACATTTTCTCAATAAGGGATGGTGGAAACAACTGATGGATACCTTGCCTGACAAAGATGGGCAGCTACAGTGGGATTGGTTGGAGTAAAACACCATTCTTTCCCAGGTCAAGCTTTATATCATTGTTTACTGCGGACACACTGCTGCAACTCAGCATCTGTGCTTGAGCAGTCTTCCTGCATCATTATCACAATGTTGGTGCTGCTGAAATCCTTTTCTCCACGTTCAGTTTGCATCAAGACTCTCCTTTGCCCTATAACCCCACTCTCTTTTAAAGGAGTCAATATGTGGGTCTTGAAACCTCCATCTGCATTTGATGCTGCTCTAGGAGAAAGATTTGGGGTTGTGTGCTGTGTGTTTCTGAAACGTTGAGCAGCATACAGTTTCAGTGAGAGTTGGAACTGGCAGGTGAGGAGGCAGATGTGCTCTCATCTTTGAGGCAACAAAATGGTCCCTGTTCACAGCCGAGACAGTGTTCTGCAGGGAAACCAAGGGTGGCAACAGGTAAGGACCTTGGACTTCTCTTTAGGGCTTTTCCAGCATTTGAAGCTGTTTGCATGGCATAGAACAGGTGAGCAAGGGGAAGCTGGCTAGATTTCTGCAGGTGCAAGAAATCTGAAACTACCAAGTTTTTTTGACTTCACAAATGAGAACAAACAATTCCTCTCTCTGCTGCAGGGAGAAAAAGGCAAGCATCTCTGTGTAGTGTTTGCAAATGCTGAAGTGTCTTTCGAAGTAACTCTGCACATAAATGTGCAGCAAGTTATATTTTTCCCAGTGAAAACATTGTTTCTAGGAGCATGCTTTTGTTGATGCAAAAAACGCAACATTTGTGCAACCCCCTTCCACAATTTTGCACTATGAATCACTTTCCAGAAACATTTCATCGCTCTCAATAATAATATGCATCATCCGAAAATACATCACACAGTCCTAGACACTTGGGAAGTGTTCGACTTGTGATTTTGTGATACGAAATCCAGCATATCTATCTTGTTTGCTGTGTCATACAATATAATAATAATAATAATAATAATAATAATAATAATAATAATAATAATAATATGAAATCCAGCATATCTATCTTGTTTGCTGTGTCATACTATGTCTTTGTTTCAATAATAAACCTTTATTTATACCCCACCACCATCTCCCCAAAAGGACTCGGTGCAGCTCACAGAAGCACTCCCAAGTGCCATATATAAACAATGCATAAGTATATACACAATGACATAAGTATAAAAACAACAATGCACATAAAATCCCACTAATAAAAATTGGAAGAATTATAAAATTAAAATTTGCATGTAAACCCTACAAGATTGGGGGGGGGGGGGGGAGTTATTCCACAACTTTTGCAGCAAACCACCTCGAATTGTTCTGTAAAGAAAAAATTCCTGAAACATTTCGGGAATGTGCAAATGGTAGGTGAAAACATCACAAAATCCTTGCTTCTTGAGAGTTTGGCCAGCATAATTTCTCTCGGCGCATAATTCCATCCATGGCTATCGGGTGCTCTCTGCCACTTTGGTGCCACCGCTCCTAAGCCTTTCTCTTTCTCTTCCGCCTTCCTCATTCTCCTTTCCCACCTGTCTCTTTGTGTATGTCTCTCTCTCTCTCCTGCAGCTATGAGTCTTCTGCCGAAATCTTGCCCCATACCCCTCGGCTCACCCATTTCCCTAGCATCTCCGGGTCTCCGTCCAGCCTGGCTGACTCCATGCAGCAGACATGCTCCGCTTCTTCCCACAGACGCCGGCAGCAAAACCCCAGCGCCATGTAGCCCTTTGGGGCAAGGCCCTCCCTGCCCACCTGTGTGTCTCTGGCCAGGTAGGGAGAGAGCAGAGCCAAGGCCCTGGGGTGGGGAGTGTAGGGATATTTGGGGTATCCATAGCAGAGAGGAGTGGAGCCCAGGCATGGCCAAACTTGGCATTTTGCACTTCAGCTCCCACAATTCCTAACAGTTGGCCCATGCCTGCTGCAGCCAGTGAGGATTAGTAGGAAACAGGAAAGAAAATACGCAGGATGTTCTGGTAATCCAAAGAAAGCAAAAACATATTATTACAGGTAATAGATAAAAAGAGTAAATGGACAAAAGACAGTGGACTTCAGTAGAAGGGAAGTCTCACAATTCTCGCTTCTTAAACAAAGCACTAAAGACTTCTGGAAAGAAAAGAGAAGTGACCTCTTCATGCAGGCAGTCAGGAAAACACCTTGAGTTACATGAATCTAAATGGCAGAGCTGAAAAACAAGACAGCTCTTGTTAGTGGGTTCCCTTCATCCCTAATGGCTCTAGAAACAAGAGTTGATGCTTCCTCATTTACAACAGGGAAGAAGAGGGACTTGGCCTCTCCTGGAGCAGTGATGTAGAAAAGGCCCAAAGAGCTTCAGAATGTAATCCCTTTTTGATTCGACCCAAAGCAATTATGCAGCACAATTTGTGAAGGGAAGGTAGTGTGCTATCAACAAAACAGAACAAGAACGGGATGTGGGAAGCCTATTGCAAAAATCATTGCCACCCTCTGAAATGGGACAATAATAACTGGGAAATAAATGCTGGCTAATGTTGTCCACGTTGTCCTCCATTGAAGGTAGAAGTGAGGTGGTGTATTGGCCAAACTTGTTGTGTTGTGTTGTCGAAGGCTTTCATGGCCAGAATCACTGGGTTGCTGTGAGTTTTTCCTGGCTGTATGGCCATGTTCCAGAAGCATTATCTCCTGATGTTTCGCCCACATCTATGGCAGGCATCCTAAGAGGTTATGAGATGTGTGGGAAGCGCGGTTTATATATCTGTGAAAGGTCTAGGGTGGGAGAAAGAACTCTTGTCTGTTAGAAGCAAGTGTGAATGTTTCAATTTATCGCCTTAATTAGCATTGAAAAGCCTTGCAACTTCAAGGCCTGGCTGATTCCTGCCTGGGAGAATCCTTTGTTGGGAGGTGTTAACTGGCCCTGATTGTTTCCTGTCTGGAATTCCCCGGTTTTCTGAGAGTTGTTCTTTATTTACTGTCCTGATCTTAGAATTTTTTTAATACTGGTAGCCAAATTTTGTTCTTCCACCCTAGACTTTCCACAGATATATAAACCTCACTTACTTAGTTTCCAACAGACCTCACAACCTCTGAGGATGCCTGCCATAGATGTGGAAGAAACGTCAGGAGAGAATCCTTCTGGAACAGCCCAGAAAACTCACAGCAACCCAACTAGTTGTGCTGTCAGTTGTTGTCAAGACCGCTTTGGCTTAGGTCAAAAGAGACCCTGTTATTAACTGTCAGGCACAGGCTCAACCCACCTGCAATGTGATTTCCCCCCTTTCCCTACAGCTTTCCCTTTTCCTCTTGACATTATCATTTTTTGCTGTGATTCTTCTCATCTCATGCTATCTCCAAAATGACAGTGGCCTCAGTTTAGTCATTTGGGCTTCTAGTCCAAGCAGGCAGAGATGCAGAGATGGAGTAAGTAGGCTGATGTGAGGCAATAGAGTTACAACCTGTGCTGGGGGTTACACTCCCTCTGAAGGCACAGGTTTGCAGCTTGGGAGTTCTGGATTCATCGCTGAGCCTGGAACTCCTGGTTTCGGTGGTGGCCAGGGGAGCATTTGCACAATTAAAACTTGTGTACTGGTTGCGTCCATACCTTGGGACCTCAGACTTGGTCATGGTGGTCCACACTCTCATTACATCTTGAATAGACTACTGCAGTGTGCTCTACATGGGGCTGCCTTTGAAGACTGTTCAGAAGCTTCAAGTATTCTTAACTGGCAGCAGCCAGGTTCCCACACAACCCCCCTGCTGCATCAGCTCCACTGGCTGCCACTTTGCTACCAAGCACAATTCAAAGTGCTGGCTTTAGCCTAAGCCCTAAACAATGGTTCTTAACCTGTGGGTCCCCAGATGTTTTGGCCTTCAACTCCCAGAAATCTTAACAGCTGGTAAACTGGCTGGGATTTCTGCAAGTTATAGGTCAAAAATATCTGGGGACTCCAGGTTGAGAACCACTTCCCGAAATGGTTCTGGTACAGCTTACTTGTCCGAACGCATCTCCCTTTATGAACCAGTTAGAGTGATAAGATCGGCTGGGGAGGCTTTGGTCATGGTCCTGCCATCTTTGCCGGTGAGATTGCTGGGGACAAGAGATAGGACCTTCTTGGTGGTGGCCCCCCAGCTGTAGACCCCCTCCCCAGAGAGATTAGCTCGGCATTCAGAAAGCAGCTCAAATCTTGGCTGTGCAAGCAAGCATTCGACGAATGACACCAATACGGAAGCATCCTACAAAAACCATGGGATTGATGCAGTGTTTAAATGCCTTCATGCTTAATGTTTTATGGTTATGCTGATGGTTTGTATAGTTGTTTGAATGATTAACTTATGGCTACATGTGATTGCTTTTAGACTTACAATGTTCTTTTATATGGATGTGAGGCATTGAATCTGCCATTTATTATGCTGCGAACTGTTTTGAGTTCAGTATATACAGTAGAGTCTTGCTTATCCAACATAAACAGGCCGGCAGAACATTGGATAAGCGAAAATGCTGGATAAGGAGGGATTAAGAAAAAGGCTTATTAAAGGTCAAATTACGTTATGGTTTTACAAATTAAGCACCAAAACATCATGTTTTACAACAAATCGACAGAAAAAGCAGTTCAGTACATGGTAACGTTTAAAACATTGACTACAAAAACATTGGCAACTAACAAATTGACTACAAATAAAGTAGTCCATTTGTCAGTTTGCCCAGTGGCGCAGCGTGTTTAAGCGTTGAACTGCTAAACATGCGGACTGAACAATCGCAGGTTCTAATTTGGGGAGCGGAGTGAGCACCCGCTGTTAGCCCCAGCTCCTGCCAACCTAGCAGTTCGAAAACATGCAAATGTGAGTAGATCAATAGGTACCACTCCGGCGGGAAGGTAACGGCGCTCCATGCAGTCATGCCAGCGACATGACCTTGGAGGTGTCTACGGACAACACTGGCTTTTCGACTTAGAAATGGAGATAAGCACCAGCCCTCAGAGTCGGATACGACTAGACTCAATGTCAGGGGAAAACCTTTACTTTTACCTAAAGATAGAATTGCATAAAATGAATGTACAGTAACAACATTGTCAGAAGTTAAATCCGTAAAATTTCAGTCCTTGCTGCCTATAGAGACAGCTGTGGATCTGGGCGGGAGGCAGACAGCGTTGGATAATCCAGAACGTTGGATAAGTGAAGGTTGGATAAGTGAGACTACTGTAAATGAAATTAATAATAATAATATCCCTAAGCCAACCAGAGCTTTTGCATAAAGTTTCTTCACCTTCCGCTCTTCTTTTTTGTCGCCCGGCAGCTACGAGGAGAACACCACCCCGAAGGAGGTGCCGCCAGAAGCCAAAGAAGGGAAGACTGAGCTGGACAAGAAGGAGAAGTGATGCCGGAGTGCTCAGCCGGGCTGGGCACCGCCTGCCTCTCTCCCTCCCTCCCTCCACCCCTGTCCCATCGCAAGTGATTTTCGTTTTTTAAAAGGCAACTGGATCATGTTACGGCCATGTGTGTTTTGTTTATGTGCGCGTCTGTCCAAACCGTGGTTGGGAAGGAGGAGGAGGTGGCGTTGATGGTGACAGCCTTTGCCAGAACCCCCTCTTTCCTTCCTTTCTCTCTTGGGGTGGGGAGCACAGGAGCAGTGGCGGTCGCACCCCCTCCGCCTCCCCAAACGCCTTGGTGTCCCCTTCCTCCTCCTCCTCCTCCTCCTCCTCCTCCTCCCCCATTTTTATTCAATGTCTTGGTGGGATGAAGGAAACCAGGAGGTGGCGGAACCTGGGAGGGTTGCAGGGGGGGCTGATTTTTAAATTTTGTATCGTGGATTTGCTTCTTCTCATATTAAATGAAAACTGATTATTGAAAGACCAGCACAACTGGCAGTCTCTTTCATTCACATGATAGCCAGAGTTAAAATGGTGTTGAATTGCATCAATGCTACGGTGTAGATCAGGCATGGGCAAACTTGGGCCCTCCAGGTGTTTTGGACTTCAACTCCCACAATTCCTTTTTTAAAAATTTGTTTTTATTAATTTATCAATCCAAATATACAAGCTCACATTTTCCTCATTCTACAATATCTCAAACACATCACGTTGCATACAATCCGACAGCAAAAAAATAAATAAATCAAAAACATCCCCAAGCATATTTCCCATTAGTCTTTTAACTTTTCCATTCCAACTTCACTATACATCTCTCCACTACACACCCTTCATCTACCTATACATGTTTTATTATGTTTTATTATTTTATCAATATTATTATTATTAATGTATAATTCAAAATGTATAAGTATACATTCTTTCCTCATTTTACAGTATCCCAGACATTTCACATTGTATGCAATCCAACAATAAAGAAAAATCAGAATCAAAACATATTTATTCATATTTCTTATCAGTTTTAGACTTTTCCATTACAACTTTACTACATATCTCTCTACTACACCCTTTTTTCTACTTATACATGTTTTATTTATTTATTGTTATTATTGTTATACCTTCCCCCCCTTCCCTTCCCCTTATTTTGTGCCACCTTCACCAGGACCAACCAACTCATACTGTTTCACAAGTCCAAAATTTCATTGTCTCTGTGCTGGCTTATACCCCTTTCCTAACAATTCCTAACAGCCTCAGGCCCCTTCCTTTTCCTCCTCAGCTGCTTAAGCTCCAGCTTAGTAAGCCTCGGCGTGAGAGAGGCCTTAGTATGAGAAGGCTTCAGTGTGAGTAGGCCTCTGTGTGAGAAGCTTCAGTGAGAGAAGCCCCAGATTGAATGCCTCAGTGTGTGAAGCTCCAGTGTGAAGGCTGCCATATGTAAAGCTACTGTTAAGCTCCTGTGTAAGTCTGGTGTGAGAGGAGGCTCTGTGAGAGCGAAGCTGATTATCTGCACGAGAAAGAAGCCCAACTTGGAAGCAAAGAAGGGAACTTGGTCCCTTCGGGTGTTTTGGACTTCAACTCCCACCACTCCTAACAGCCTCAGGCTCCTTCCTTTTCCCCCTCAGCTGCTTAAGTGGCTGAGGGGGAAAAGGAAAGAGCCTGAGGCTGTTAGGGATGGTGGGAGTTGAAGTCCAAAGTACCCGGAGGGTCCAAGTTTGCCCATGCCTGCCTTAGAGGCTAGGCACCATTCGACCTTATATTTGGAACATCTGAAGGAGCTTCTCTGTGCAAGTGGCTCACCTGCTCTTGAGATTTACTCATAGGAGACATGCTTGTCCTTCCTATGAGGTTGAGAGAGTGTGACCAGCCCAAAGTCATCCAATTAGTTTCCATGGTTTTGGAGGATTTGAACCCCCTGTTCTCCAGATTCAAACCAGGAGAGCAGAAAGGGAACCAGCCTCTCCAAAGGCATGGATGTGAGTCATATAACACAAACAGCAGAAGGTGAATTATTATTATTACTTGCAATGACTATCATGTAGTCCAGTGGTTCCCAACCTGTGATCTGTGGACCACCAGTGGTCCGCAAGAACTCAAATATGGTCCACGGTCTTGCCATTACTACTATGGATAATATAACACAGCCCAACCAAAATGTTTTCCTTTTCAGGCCTTCCTGTGCTGGGCTGTGGCGCAGGCTGGTTAGTAGCCAGCTGCAATAGATCACTATGATGAAGAGGTCATGAGTTTGAGGCCAGCTCGTGTAGGAGTGAGCACCTGACCATTAAAATAAAAAATAGCCCAGCTCGCTGTTGACCTAAGCAACCCGAAAAATAGTTGCTTCTATCAAGTAGGAAATTTAGACACCACTATGTGGGGAGGCTAATTTAACTAATTTTTAAAAAGTAAGGTAAAGGTTTTCCCCTGACGTTAAGTCCAGTCGTGACCGACTGGGGGTTGGTGCTCATCTCCATTTCTAAGCCGAAGAGCTGGCGTTGTCCATAGACACCTACAAGGTCATGTGGCCGGCATGACTAATTTACAACACCATAAAAAACGTCCAGCAGTATTTGGAATGAGGAAGTCGGCGTCACAGTGGATGATGAAGCAGCTGCTCCCCCTGTGGCCGGAATCGAGCAGACCCTCAGGAAGCTGGAAGCTGGAGAAGGTTAAAATCCCTCTATGTCTGTCTCTGTCTCTATGTTCATATGGCATTGAATGTTTGCCATGTATGTGTACATTGTGATCCGCCCTGAGTCCCCTTTGGGGTGAGAAAGAAGGGCGGAATATAAATACTATAAATAAATAAATACATAAATATTTGGGGTGCTGATTCAGAAAATTGCATTGAATAGACCACATCAGCTCTAGATTATTAAATATGGTTGTCTGTGGGCGAGCAGATGGTGACTACTGGGTGGCATATGTCCTGTATCAGAAACTAGATCTGATGTGGTCTATCCAAAGTAGTTTTCTGAATCAGAATCCCAAATATCCAAACCAAATCTAAAGTTGACCAAAAATTTATTCGTAAGCCTTTTGGTACTAATGTTGGAGAGTGGTCGTCTTTGGTCAAAGTAGTCCCTGGTCAAAAAAAGGGTTGGGAATCACTGATGTACTGAAAGTCAACTTGATGGTAAATGACAGCAGCCAAGACAACTTCACTGATCTTGGCACATGGCTGCTATTCCCACTGTCATCAGCAGGGAGCATTGCTTAGCCTTCTGGACCTAGATAGATATGCGCAGCCATTGATGTGTTCCATAAGAAGGAATGTGATTGTAATATCTATATATATAAAAGAGTGATGGAATCCTGGTGACCGACAAAACAACAAAACTAAACACCCCACAACCTCGAAAATTGACAGCACAACCCTTCATCCACGCCTCTAGGTTGATACAACAAAAAGAAAAGAAAAATAAAGTCCTAATTAGAGGTAGAGAAATAATTGTTTTTATCCAATTGCTGCCAGTTAGAAGGCTAAGCTCTGCCCATTTGGTCTCCTAGCAACCCACTCAGCCCAGGGGACAGGCAGAGTTAGGCCTCTTCCACACTGCCTATAAAATACAGACGCCACCAGACAACGCCACAGCAACGCATGGCCGGGCACAGCTAGTTTTTTATAATGAGATACCAGGACAGCTAGAGATTGGCTTGCTTAGCTTCCCATTTTCAGTTTATATTGGCCAGAGAAAGATGTCAGGAGGTATCTGCTAAAAGAGGCAAGACAGTATTCCTCCTTGCTATCGTTTCGTTTGCCAGTGACAAATGGAATTACAGAATTACAGCATTATTATTATTCCATTTTAACTTCCATGGCAAAATCCTATTGATTCTAGGGATTGCCTTTTTAGAGAAGGATATTTAAAATCCTCAGCCAAAAAGCTCTACCGCCTCCCCAAACTACAAATCCCAGCATTCAGCAGGATGCAGCTATTCCAATTAAACCGCCATCGTGGTGCTATAATTCTGTAGTGTGAATGGGCTTTAGAGAGATGGTACAACTTGTGTTTCCTTCTGCCTTTGTGGAGTCAAGTGGAGATCCCATCTTTCCCTTACTTTTGTGGTTCTTAAAAAGTTTTTTTTTTCCCTGTGTCAGGAGCGGCTTATGAAACTGCAAGTCGTTTCTGGTGTGAGAGAATTGGCTGTCTGCAAGGACGTTGCCCAAGAGACACCTGGATGTTTTGGATGTTTCACCATCCTTGTGAGAGGCTCTCTTATGTTCCCACATGGGGAGCTGGAGCTGACAGAGAGAGCTCATCCGTGCTCTCCTCAGATTTGAACAGAATCCCCCAAGCACTGCAATCCAAAAAGAAGGTTGTAATCTCTTGTATTACAATAAAAGGGATGTCGGGAGTCGCTAAAAAGAAGCTTCCTTCAAGTGTACTCATTTATTATAGACGAATTTCTGTATTCTTGAATCAGAAATTTGAATCTCTGTTCTTTCCTCAAGACTGAGTGGGGATTTAAAATAAAGTTTATTTTGATGTCTGTAGGAGGCATTTAATCCGTTTGGCTTTGTTATTTGCCACTGTTTGCTCTGCAAGGAGCTGCTAGCCTCGCTCCCTTTTGTCAACATCTCAGGACAGAAAGCATATCCTGTTAACCATCTTTATGTGTTAAACCCTTGTGCCGGCAGGACTGCTGACTTGAAGGTTGGGTTGCTGAAGAGGAAGAGGCGAAGGAGGATGAAGAAAAAAAGGAAGAAGAGGAGGAACATGAGTAGGAGAGGAAGGAAAGAAGGAATAAGAAGAAGAGAGGAAGATAAGATGGCAGATGAGAGCAAAAAGGAATAGAGGAATGAAAGAGGAATGAAAGAGGGAGAAAAGGAGGAAGAAAGGAGAGGAGGAGGAGGAGGAGGAAGGGAAGGGGATAAGGAGAAAGAGCAATAAAGAGAAGGAGAGGAGGAGGAGGAGGAGGAAGAAGAACGGGAAGATGAAAAGGAGAATAAGAGGAATAAGAAGAGGAAGGGGAAATGAAGAAGTGAAGGAGGATGAAGAAAAAGGGAAGAAGAGGAGGAACAAGAGTAGAAGAGGAAGGAAAGAAGGAATAAGAAGAAGAGAGGAAGATGAGATGGCGGGTGAGAGCAAAAAGGAATAGAGAAGGAGGAAAAGGAATGAAAGAGAGAGGAGGAGGAAGAAGAGTGGAAGGGGAAAAGGAGAATGAGCAATAAAGAGGAGGAAGAAAGGAAGAAGAGGAGAGGCGGAGGAGGAAGAAGAAGAACGGGAAGACAAGGAGAAAGAGGAATAGGAAGAGGAAGGGGAAATGAAGAAAAAGTGAAGGAGGATGAAGAAAAAGGGAAGAAGAGGAACATGAGTAGGAGAGGAAGGAAAGAAGGAATAAGAAGAAGAGAGGAGAGGAGATGGCGGATGAGAGCAAAAATAATAGAGGAGAAAGGAATGAAAGAGGGATGAGAGGAGGAAGAAAGGAGAGGAGGAGGAGAGGAGAAGAAGAAGAGGGGAAGAGGAAAAGGAGAATGAACAATAAAGAAGAGGAGGAGGAAAGGAAGAAGAGGAGAGGAGGAGGAAAATGAAAAGGAGAGGAATAAGAAGAGGAAGGGGAAATGAAGAAGTGAAGGAGAATGAAGAAAAAAGGTGGTGAAGAAGATGAAGAAGAAGAGTGGGATAGGAAGGGAAAAGGAAGCAGAAGCAGAAGAGAGGAAGAGGAGATGGAAGACAAGGAGGAAAGCAGCATCTCCCCTCAAGTCAATCTGGATGCAAGACAAGACAGTGTTGAGCTGTGCAGCTGGCGAGAGGAGGAGCCGGGCCATCCAAAGCCAAAACATCTGCAGCTGGGGAAGCCCGGCATTGTGACAAAGCAGGATTCCCGGGGCTCTTCCTCCTTCCCTCCCGCTCCATCTTTTTGCATCCTCTGTGGCCACCCTTTTCACACTGGCCCTTCTGTTCCTCCCCTTGCAGGTGGGTCCCTTTCTTCTGGCCCTCCGGACAGGCAAGGCCTGGCCGGATCAAGGCACGGCCTCCTGTTGCTGGGCTGTTACCAAGTGACCATTGAAGATGGGGAGGAGGCAGGGTGTGTGTTTGTGTGTGTGTGTTGTCCTTTGGGGCTGTGATCTCTTGACAGCCTCAGCTGTGCTGAGGATGGAGGCTGAATGGGTCACCCTTCCTGACCCTGGCTGTGCCCTGTGGCCAAGAGGCCACAGCACTGGTCATCAGATGACCTGTCCAAACACTGGGGGGGAAAGTAAGGAATAAAGCCCCAGTGTCATTATTATTATTATTATTATTATTATTATTATTATTATTATTATTATCAGCACAACGAAGTTGTATGGCACAGCAAACAAGATAGATATGCTGGATTTCGTTTCGCAAAACCACAAGTCGAACACTTCCCAATTGTCTAGGACTGTGTGATGTATTTTTTGATGATGTGTGCAGATCCCAGTAGGGTGGCCTTTTGCAGTTGGCAGATGGTGATTTTTGTCAATGTCTATTGTTTCCAAATGCCGGCTGAGATCTTTTGGCACGGCACCCAGTGTGCCCATCACCACCGGGACCACCTGCACTGGTTTCTGCCAGAGTCTCTGAAGTTCCATCTTGAGGTCCTGATAGCGGCTGAGTTTTTCCTGTTGTTTTTGGTCAATGCGACTGTCACCTGGGATGGCGACATCAATGATCCAAACCTTGTTCTTTTCCACAACTGTGATGTCTGGTGTGTTGTGTTCCAGAACTTTGTCAGTCTGGATTCGGAAGTCCCACAGTATCTTTGTGTGCTCATTTTCCAAGACTTTTGCAGGTTTGTGATCCCACCAGTTCTTTGCTGCTGGGAGGTGGTACTTGAGGCATAAGTTCCAATGAATCATTTGGGCCACATAGTTGTGTCCCTGTTTGTAGTCTGTCTGTGCGATTTTCCTACAGCAGCTGAGGATATGATCCATGGTTTCATCGGTTTCCTTGCAGAGTCTGCATTTTGGGTCATCAGCTGATTTTTTGATCTTGGCCTGAATTGCCTTTGTTCTGATGTCTTGCTCCTGGGCTGCAAGGATCAGGCCTTCTGTCTCCTTCTTCAGGGTCCCATTGGTGAGCCAGAGCCAGGTCTTCTTATTATAGTTGTATTATTATTATTATTATTATTATTATTATTATTATTATTATTATTATTATTATTATTATTTGCGTATATGCCTTTTCTCTCTTAAAGAAACAAAGCTTAATTCCAGGCATCAATTCTTTGAACTTTACTCTCTTATCACCAGTCACAATCCAAGAGAAGGAAAGTGTTGCTCAAAGCTTGGAGGCTCATGAACCTCGAAACAGGAGATACCTTCAAACGGAGGACTGTGTTCTCTATAAAGCAGATCACATAACGCTGTAAACCATAGCTCAGTTCTGTATTTGAAATTCACTTTTGCATGCTTTCTTATCTCCAATCACGATCCGAGATGGCATAAAAATGCTGTTCACAAACCGGAGGATCAATTAACTCCAAGATGCTTTCAAAAGGAGAAAAACATCACATTTTTAGGCCCGTTCCTGGGATTATTTGGGGTGATGATTAAGAAAACTGCATTGGATAGACTACATCAGCTCTAGATTATTAAATATGGTTTTCTGTGGGCAAGCAGATGGTGACTACTGGATGGCATATGTTCTGTATCAGAAACTAGAACTGATGTGGTCTATCCAATGCAATTTCCTGAATCGGCACCCCAAATAACCAAACCAAATTTAAAGTTGACCAAAAACTGATTCGTAAACCTTTTGGTACTGATGTTGGAGAGTAGTGCCTGGTCAAAAAAAGTTGGGAACCACTGATCTACGCAGTACAAAACATGGCTTTCCTAACATTAGTGGATGTATCCTGTTTCCCCTAAAATAAGGCATCCCCAGAAAATAAGACCTAGTAGAGGTTTTGCTGAATTGCTAAATATAAGGCCTCCCCCGAAAGTAAGACCTAGCAAAGTTTTTGTTTGGAAGCATGTCCAATGAACAGAACACGAGAGCATGCAGGATCGATAAATGTACGTACCATATACATGGAAATAATGGTAGTAATAAAAAAATCTTGATAAGATTCAGAGCTTGTCTGGTTATGCTGGTTTGTGATGACAACTACTGTACAGTATATAATAAATGTTCATTTTTTTTGTTCAACAATAAATGTGAATTCTTCTTCATGGAAAAATAAGACATCCCCTGAAAATAAGACCTAGCGCATCTTTGGGAGCAAAAATTAATATAAGACACTGTCTAATTTTCGAGGAAACATGGTAGCTCTGTTTTATGAAGATTCAAATGCTGAGCTGATTGAGATCTGATCTGATTGTTCCAGTTTGCCCTTGTTTTGGAATAAAGTCCAGCTCAACAGCAGAGTTTCAGAATTGGGTTGAAATTCATGGGAGTTCTTAAGTTAACAAGCGACTTGAAGTCAAAGGCACACAAGAGAAGAGAAGAGCCATGAGAGCCATGTTTAGATATTTGAAAGGAGATCACATTGAAGAGGGGGCAGCCTTGTTTTTTATTTATTTATTTATTTACAGTATTTCTATTCCGTCCTTCTCACCCCGAAGGGGACTCAGGGCGGATCACATTATATACATATAGGGCAAACATTCAATGCCCATAAACACATAGAACCGAGACAGAGACAGACAGATGCAGAGGCAATTTAACCTTCTCCTGAGGGGATGTTGGATTCTGGCCACAGGGGGGAGCAGCTGCTTTATCATCCACTGTGACCGCACTTCCTCATTCCAACGTCGTAAATTAGTTAAATTTGCCTCCCCACTTTTATAAGTGGTACTTTATTTCCTACTTGATAGATACAACTATCTTTCGGGTTGCTAGGTCAGCAACAAGCAGGGGCTATTTTTTATTTTTTATTGACGGGTGCTCACCCCGCCACAGGCTGGCCTCGAACTCATGACCTCATGGTCAGAGTGATTTATTGCAGCAGGCTGCTCACCAGCCTGCGCCACAGCCCGGCCCCTTTACTACTCAAAATACCAGGACATGGAGCAATGTACTCAAGTTGCATGAAATTGAATTCCACCTAAACACTGGGAAAACCTTATAGTCAGATCTGCATGACTGTGGCATCTATTGCATACTTGGAAAGTAATGGTTTCTCTTGGAGGTTTTTAAGCTGTGCCTGAATTGTTGTATGTAGGGAGGGTTTGGATTGTGCCCTTTTGCCTGGCAGAAGGTTGGTCTAGATGGCCTTTAGGGGATTCCTCCAACTTTATGATTCTGATTCTACAATCTTTTTTTGAGAAGAGAGCTGTGGATGTCAGGGAGACTCCCTGCTCCCCCCGCTTGGACCCTCTTTTTTGGGGGATTGGGCCGGAGAGACCCCGTCCATCTGTATCCTTTTGTGGCACGGCTTCACCTCCGATGCCAGAATCAACAGGCCCTGTTTGCTGGTCCACAAAAGCCACATTGAGGTTCCTTCCCCGCAGTCGGTGGAGAGCACTAAAACTGGCGCCGTGCGCCCTGCCATCTAATGACCCCTTCGCCCGTCTCCGGCAAATGTTTTCGATGACTTGCAGCTCCTTTTTCTTTTCTTTTCTTCCTTTTTTTCCAAGCGGGGCCTCCTCTGCCTCCTCCTCCTCCTCCTCCTCTGTCCGCACGCAAAAAAACACAAGAAGGCCACTTTAATTCCAATTAAATGCCTCCAGCTAAGCAAACAGTGCAGCGGGGGAACGGGCACCGCCAAGCCGGCAAGGCCAGCCCACCGAGCCACCGAGTCTAGACTCCAGATGTGCAGAAAGGACACTGACTTTCAAAAGGGCCCAAGAAGATGGGAGGAGGAAGAAGAAGAAGAAGGGGAAAGGGAAGGCCTGCAATGCCCATGGCGCTGGGGGGCAGCCTGGCATTGCACCACTCGCTATGGGGTGCACATTGGCATCCCACACTTCTTATTTCCCTACTTATTGGGTGTTCCTTGACTGTCTACCTTCAGACCTTTTGGTCCTAAAAGAAGGGAGGAAAGATCTGGGGATCGTGGGAGTTGCACTCCAATATACGAGGGTTGAATGAAAAGTAATGCCTCCACCTTCGTAACTCCTCAACAGATGGCAGTCCTGGTCTGCAGCAGGTACTGGCTTGTTCAGTAGACGCTCCTCTACAGTTCCATTTGGCGGGAAGCCTTAGCATTGAACGGTTGTGTTGTTAGAGTGCGAAGTATGGAACCCTGCACAGATGGTCGGTCAATGCGACTTAAGCAACATGCTGTCATTGAATTCTCGACAGCAGAAGGTGTCACCCCAAAGGAGATTCATCAGAGAATACAAGCTGTTTATGGTGATTGTGTTGATGTGAGTCCTGTGCGTCGTTGGGTGAGTAAGTTTAAAGATGTTGAGGTGGGAACATCTGACTTGCGTGACAAACAAAGAGTTGGACGTCCTGTGACAGCAACCACCGAGTTTCAGAAGCAAAAAGTTGACAGATTGATTCAGGACGGTCATCGTATCACTCAGAGAGAAATTTCATGCATAATCGGCATTTCACAAGAACGTGTGGGTCACATTATTGCTTTGCTTGGCTGTCGGAAGATCTGTGCATGATGGGTCCTGTGAGACGCCAGTTGCAGAAACAGAGTGTCGACTTCTTCCGTGTCGGCTTCAGAAAACTTGTTCATTGTTGGCAGAAATGTATCCAATTGTCTGGTGATGATGTGGAAAAGTGAATAGGTAAAGGTAAAGGTTTTCCCTGACGTTAAGTCCAGTCATGACCAACTCTGGGGGTTGGTGCTCATCTCCATTTCTAAGCTGAAGAGCCGGCGTTGTCCATAGACACCTCCAAGGTCATGTGGCCGGCATGACTGCATGGAGCGCCGTTACCTTCCCGCTGGAGCGGTACCTGTTGATCTACTCACATTGGCATGTTTTTGAACTGCTAGGTTGGCAGGAGCTGGAGCTAACAGCGGCCGCTCACGCCTCTCCCGGGGTTTGAACCTGGGACCTTTCGGTCTGCAAGTTCAGCAGCTCAGCGCTTTAACGCACTTCGCCACCCGGGCTCCGGAAAAGTGAATAGTGGTAGTTAAAGATCACATTCTAAGGATTATTTCTGCGTTTGATTTATTAAAATATTCCCATCCAAACCCAAGTAACGAAGGTGAAGGCATTACTTTTCATTCAAACCCAACCCCCCCCCCCCCCCTAGATGAAGCAATTTGAGCACAGTTATCTTTGTCAGTCTGGATTCAGAAATCCCACAGTATCTTTGCATGCTCATTCTCCAATACTTTTGCAGGTTTGTGATCCTACCAGTTCCTTACTGCTGGGAGGTGATACTTGAGGCATAAGTTCCAATGAATCATTTGGGCCACATAGTTGTGCCTCTGTTTGTAGTCAGTCTTTGCAATTTTCTTGCAGCAGCTGAGGATATGATCCATGGTTTCGTCGGCTTCCTTGCACAGTCTGCATTTTGGGTCATCAGCTGATTTTTCGATCTTGGCCTGAATTGCCTTTGTTCTGATGGCTTGTTCCTGGGCTGCAAGGATCAGGCCTTCTGTCTCCTTCTTCAGGGTCCCATTTGTGAGCCAGAGCCAGGTTTTCTCCTTATCAGCTTTTCCTTCAATTTTGTCTATTATTATTATTATTATTATTATTATTATTATTATTATTATTATTATTATTATTATTATGCTTCTGATGAAGACGTTGAGAGAACTGAGACGCTGGTTGCGGAAGCAGAGTGTCGACTTCTTCCGTGACGGCTTCAGAAAACTTGTTCATCGTTGGCAGAAATGTATCTGATTGTCTGGTGATTATGTGGAAAAGTGAATAGTGGAAGTTAAAGAGCACATTCCAAGGGTTATTTCTGCGTTTGATTTATTAAAATATTCCCATCCAAACCGCAAGTAGCGGTGGAGGCATTACTTTTCATTCAACCCTCGTAAGACGATGAAGCAATTTGAGCACAGTTAACAACAACAAGCATCTTCCAAGGCCATTGGAATCCTTTACAAGAAAGAGTTTTTGAAAAATTAATCACTTTAATAAGGTCCCCTATTAAAGCAACCTCAGCTCCCCCAGGAAAGGTAGCCGGCCTTTGGAAAGGGCAGGAGCGTGGGCGTTCTCTGCAGCACTAGAGGCCCTGGGCAGCAATATTCCCTTCTTTTCTTTCATTCTTCTTTTCTTTCTTTCTTTTCTCTCTCTCTCTCTTTTGGCCAGCTGTCCCGGTGCCAAGGCAGGCCTGCACCTGGATGGTTACAATAACAGCCCTTCCCCGGCCGGGTCGCCTGCGCTTTCCCTCGGCTCGCCGCCTCCCCAAACTCCCCCGCAAGGCTGGCTCCAGCCTGTCTGGCCAGCTGTTCGGACCACCTTCCTGCTCCCGGTGGGGTCCCTCCAGATGGGGAGAAGGAAGGGGAAGGAGGGGGCTGACCCTCCAGCAGAGGAAACCCATGGCCTGCCTCCTCTGGAAGGGAATTCTCTCCTTTTCGGCAGGAATTTCTGCAGAGATGAGCCACTCTGGAGCAGCCAGAGCAGGGAAGAAGAAATACTTTGCTCTGGACCGAAATTGTGGGGTGCGTCTCTACTGTAGAATTAATGTAGTTTGATACCACTGTACCCTGTTTCCCTGAAAATAAGACATCCCCAGAAAATAAGACCTAGTAGAGGTTTTGCTGAATTGGTAAATATACGGCCTCCCCCAAAAGTAAGACCTAGTAAAGTTTTTGTTTGGAAGCATGCAGGATCGGTAAATTTACATGCCATAGATTGTTGTACATGGAAATAAAGGTAGTAACAAGAAATAATTATATGATAATAACTTTATTCTTGTATCCCACCTCCATCTCCCAGAAGGGACTCAGGGCACCTTGCACAGGGACAAGCCCAACAACAACATAAATTTACATACGAATGGACATTTAAAACAGTAATTTAAAAACGGTATAGCAATAAAATATAATATAGACATTCTTGAAAGGATTCACAGTTTGGTTATGCTGGTTTGTGATGACAACTACTGTACAGTAGATAATAAATTTTCATTTTTAAAAAATTTAACCATAAATGTGAATTCTTATTTGTGGAAAAATAAGACATCCCCTGAAAATAAGACCTAGCACATCTTTGGGAGCAAAAATTAATATAAGACACTGTCTTATTTTCGGGGAAACAGGGTAATTGCCATGGCTCAATGCTATGGAATTTGGGGATTTGGAGTATGGTGAGGCATGAGTAGACCATTCTAAAGCCTTTGACTGTGTGGATCATA
Source organism: Anolis carolinensis (assembly GCF_035594765.1). Classification (NCBI taxonomy): domain Eukaryota; kingdom Metazoa; phylum Chordata; class Lepidosauria; order Squamata; family Anolidae; genus Anolis; species Anolis carolinensis. The sequence goes on from NC_085844.1 coordinate 249,206,687, forward strand.
ATAAACTATGGCATGTTCTTGGTGGTATGGGGATACCAAGTCACCTTGTCTGTCTCCTGAGAAATCTGTATAAAGACCAAGTAGCCACAGTAAGAACAGGCTGGTTCAAGATTGGGAAAGGGGTGTGGATATCAGGGCGGTATCCTGTCACCCTCCCTATTCAACTTGTACGCAGAACACATCATGCGACATATGTGCGGGGCATGACGAATCCAAGGCCGGAGTTAAAATTTCTGGAAGAAACATTAACAACCTTAGATATGCAGATGATACCACTTTGATGGCTGAAAGCGAGGAAGAGCTGAGGAGCCTTCTCACCAAGGTGAAAGAAGAAAGTGCAAACGCCGGGCTGCAGTTAAACGTCAAGAAAACCAAGATCATGGCAACTACGCTTATTAATAACTGGCAAATAGAGGGAGAAAGCATGGAGGCAGTGAAAGACTTTATATTTCTAGGCGCGAAGATCACTGCAGCCAGGAAATCAGAAGACGTTTCCTTCTTGGGAGGAGAGCAATGGCCAACCTTGACAAAAGAGTGAAGAGCAGAGACATCACACTGGCAACCAAGGTCCGCATAGTCAAAGCCATGGTATTCCCCATAGTAACCTATGGATGCGAGAGCTGGACCATAAAGAAGGCTGAGCGAAGGAAGAGAGACGCTTTTGGACTCTGGTGCTGGAGGAAAATCCTGAGAGTGCCTTGGACCTTGGCAAGAAGATCCAACCAGTCCATCCTCCAGGAAATCATGCCCAATGGCTGCTCACTGGAGGGAAGGATATTGGAGGCAAAGATGAAGGACTTTGGATACATCATGAGAAGACAGCTTAGAGAAGAGAACGATGCTGGGGAAAATGGAAGGAAAAAGGAAGAGAGGCCGACCAAGGGCAAGATGGATGGACGGTATCGTTGAAGTGACTGGCTCGACCTTGAAGGAACTGGGGGCGGTGACGGCCGACAGGGAGCTCTGGCCTGGACTGGTCCAGGAGGTCACGAAGAGTCGGAGACAACTATGTGACTGAGAGAGAGAGAGAGGCATGAGCATCCTTTGGCGAAGAAGGTTAAAGACCTTACCAAGTTCTATATTAGGCATGGACAAACTTCAGCCCTCCAGGTGTTTTGGACTTCAACTCCCACAATTCCTAACAGCCTACCGGCTGTTAGGAATTGTGGGAGTTGTAGTCCAAAACACCTGGAGGGCTCAAGTTTGCCCATGCCTGCATTGGAGCATACCTCTAACACTGAGCAGTTTAAAGACCCTCAACTACAGACCCCAGAATTCTGCAACTGGATTTCAAGTGGATAGATGCTTTAATGTGATGAAGAAGTCAGTCCCTAATCTTGTGTGCTGTTTGCTCTTAAAACTCTACAAACTTGCAAAATTTTGCAAACTAGCAAGATCCCACCTGATCTTGGAAGCTAAACAGGGTCAGCCCTGGTTGGGAATTGGGTGGGAGTCCGGCAATGAATTACCCAGGCGCTGTCAGCCAGTATTTCAGAGGAAGCACCTAGCTAAACTACTTCTGAGTCTTTCTGGCTTAGGAAAGATCTATTAAAGCGACCATAAGCCAGAAAATAGTGAACTTTTGCATATATAGCTTTGCCTCTACCTATATCATATTTGCCTTTTTATATAGACAAAGGAGCCTCCGGTGGCACAATGTGTTAAAGCGCTGAGCTGCTGAACCTGCAGACCGAAAGGTCCCAGGTTCGAATCCGGGGAGCAGAGTGAGCGCCCGCTGTTAGCTCCAGCTTCTGCCAACCGAACAGTTCGAAAACATGCCAATGTGAGTAGATCAATAGGTACTGCTCCGGCGGGAAGGTAAGGGCGCTCCATGCAGTCATGCCATTGGCCACATGTCCTTGGAGGTGTCTACGGACAATGCCGGCTCTTCGGCTTAGAAATGGAGATGAGCACCAACCCTCAGAGTCGGACACAACTGGACTTAACGTCAGGGGAAAACATTTACCTTTACTATATAGACAATACAAACATTTTGGATGAACCAAAGTAGTATGTGTAACAAAGGACCTGTGCCCCTCCCTTCTTTTGAGCTGGTGCTTTTCTCCAGAAAGTTCCAAGAAGAGAAGCTAGCTCAGAGTAAACAAGTTAGGTCACAGATGTATCACCAGTGCCAAAATAGGTGTGGAGGTGAAGAAGACTATCAGCAATTGGTCAAGTTTAGATAAGCCAAGGTATATAATCTTTGTTAACTATGACACATTTTGCAGTGGCCATTTGCTTGTACAGACCTGTGTGTGTACGGCTGTTTGCCTTCATCATAGCTATGATGAAAATAAATTCTTTGCTTTTTGTACTCTCACGAGACTGGGTTTTCTGCCTGGTTGCTTCTTGAGCCAGAACCCTTTGAGATAATTGCCTTACACGATGACATTGATGGGTCGTGTCTGTAGGAATTCAACCTGTTGGATTGTGAGCTGTGCAAAAAAAAAAGAGGTCTAGCTTCGACCCCAACGTTCCCATGCCCTGCTTTGCTGTGGTGAGCGAACTAACCCTGTGCCGAGTTTGAGAAAGCCGGCCCTGGCACAGAAGTAGGAAACCGGCACGAAGGAAGGCCTTTGCAGCTTGTGCAAAGGAGGGGCAGGAAATTGGAACAAATCCCGGGAAAGGATGCTTGGCTCCAGCAGGTCTGGGCCTGGGCTGATGGACAGATGGACGGACGGATTGGGGAGGGAGAGGCGCACAATGTGGGGGGACTTTTGCGTGACGGATACGACAGGCTTCTTTTGGGGTTGTCCCTTTCTCCAGGGCAACATCACCTGCTATTTTTTTATCTCACTGGCTTGTATTCCATTGTATTTTTATCAATTCTCTGGGCAAGAATTGCAAAGATGATTCAATGATGGCCAGTGGCTTCTGTATTTAATCTAAAAATGAAAGGATCTGCATGGATGAGGCTTTGCACTCCACAATAACAAGTACAGTAGAGTCTCACTTATCCAACATAAACGGGCCGGCAGAATGTTGGATAAGCGAATATGTTGGATAATAAGGAGGCATTAAGGAAAAGCCTATTAAACATCAAATTAGGTTATGATTTTACAAATTAAGCACCAAAACATTATGCTATACAACAAATTTGACAGAAAAAGTAGTTCAATACGCAGTAATGCTATGTAGTAATTACTGTATTTACGAATTTAGCACCAAAATATTATGATGTATTGAAAACATTGACTACAAAAATGCGTTGGATAATCCAGAACGTTGGATAAGCAAGTGTTGGATAAGTGAGACTCTACTGTACGAGGGTTGAATGAAAAGTATTGCCTCCACCTTCGTAACTCCTCAACAGATGGCAGTCCTGGTCTGGGGCAGGTCCTGGCTTGTTAAGTAGACTCTCCTCTACAGTTCCATTTGGTGGGAAGCCTTAGCATTGAACAGTTGTGTTGTTAAAGTGTGAAGTATGGAACCCTGCGCAGATGGTCAGTCAATGCGACTTAAGCAACGTGTAGTCACTGAATTCTTGACAGCAGAAGGTATCACCCCAAAGGAGATTCATCAGAGAATGCAAGCTGATTATAGTGATTGTGTTGATGTGAGTCCTGTGCGTCGTTGGGCAAGTAAGTTTAAAGAGTTGTTGTATGTCTTTCGGGCTGTGTGGCCATGTTCCAGAAGTACTCTCTCCTGACGTTTCGCCCACATCTATGGCATTTATGGTATGGATACCTCACAACCTCTGAGGATGCCTGCCATAGATGTGGGCGAAACATCAGGAGAGAGTACTTCTGGAACATGGCCACACAGCCCAAAAGACATACAACAACCCTGTGATCCCGGCCATGAAAGCCTTCAACAACACATTAAGTTTAAAGATGTTGAGGTGGGAACATCTGACTTACATGGACGTCCTGTGGCAGTATAACCACCGAGTTTCACAAGCATCGTATCACTCAGAGAAATTTCAAGCATAATCGGCATTTCACAAGAATGTGTGGGTCACATGATTGCTTTGCTTGGCTGTCGGAAGATCTGTGCACGATGGGTCCTGTGAGACGTTGGTTGCGGAAACAGAGTGTCGACTTCTTCCGTCACGGCTTCAGAAAACTTGTTCATCGTTGGCAGAAATGTATCCAATTGTCTGGTGATTATGTAGAAAAATGAATAGTGGTCGTTAAAGAGCACATTCTAAGGATTATTTCTGCATTTGATTTATTAAAATATTCCCATCCAAATCTAAGAAACGAAGGTGGAGGCATTACTTTTCATTCAAACCTTGTATGTGGATAATATCTGACCCTTATCTAGATTTGGCCGGTGGTCTTCTGCCTGCGTCCAACCTCCTTTTAAAATAACATTAACTATTAACATATTTCCCCACTTGACATCGTTTTCTGCAGCCTTTCATGGGAACACCAAGTCTAATGCTGGAAAGAGTGTCTCAAATATTTCCCCAAAAGAGTGTCTTAATACAGAAGCTGGAGTCCTACTCATGCAACATGCCAGTATAATTAAAACCACGGGTTGGCCCTAAAATGACTTTAAAATCACCAGAAATAGCTGGGCCTCCCTCTAACCAACCTCTTGCACCCGTTTGCAATAGCTTTTCACCACTCCAACCAGGAATTTACAGGCGAAACTGGGAAAAGTGTGGCCAAGCAACACCAAAATATAATCAAGATGATTAAAAGTACTAATGAGGAAGCTGAGAGAAGCTGTCACAATTTGCTTTGGCCTGAATCCACTGGGAAGCACAACATATTGGAAAAAGTCCCCAGAGGCCATCTAGTCCAACCCCCTTCTGCCCGATAGGAAGACACAATCCCAGTGGAACATTTCCCTTCATAATAGACAGAAAAAGGCTGTGGTTTCTTTGTTTTAACAGAACACAAATTCCTTTTCGAATGTAGTTTGCAACACTTGGAGTAAGTCAGGGAAAACCAACATGATACAGTGGTTTGGGTGTTGGATGTGTTGGAAATACAGTAGAGACTCCCTTATCCAACATAAACGGGCCGGCAGAACGTTGGATAAGCGAATATGTTGGATAATAAGGAGGGATTAAGGAAAAGCCTATTAAACATCAAATTAGGTTATGATTTCACAAATTAAGCACCAAAACATCATGCTTTACAACAAATTTGACAGAAAAAGTAGTTCAATACGCAATAATGCTATGTAGTAATTACTGTATTTACGAATTTAGCACCAAAATATCACGATGTATTGAAAACATTGACTACAAAAATGCGTTGGATAATCCAGAATGTTGGATAAGCGAATGTTGGATAAGTGAGACTCTACTGTAGCAAGCCTTTCACTATTTATTTGTTATTATATACATTTGCTAACCTGTATTCTATGTGTATGTTGATTTGCCAATTCAACTGACCTCTTTGGTGTGGGTGGGGTTATAGACATGTGATTGTACTGAGCATGTTCAGACTCAGAACTCCATTTTGTATTCAGTGTGATTATGGACTTCAGTGTTTACACCTCAGTGGAGGTGGATGCCTGTTTCTGTTTGGACTTTGGTAGAGAAGTATGACTTTAGGTACAATTATACCTAAACACTATTGACTATTGATGGAAGAATAATACCCTGTGTACTCAACACAGGGAAGAACCACATCCTATCTATAACTGAACTTTGATAAGAAATGTGCCTGTATGGTGAATTAATACAAGATGTTTGTGAGTAAACAAGATATGTTTTTTTCAAAGAAGACTTTGTTTTTATCTCTGAGTGCATATTTTTAAACTAAGAGGTTTCAAGGGAATGTATATGTTTTGGGCAACTGCATCTGCAGTTTCAACTTCAAAGAAACAACCATCCTCTGCTAACCAAATATTTTTTTGTAGTGGCATGTCTTTGTCCTTGGCAGTTCAAAGACATGGTTCTTCAGTGTAACAGCTGAGTTACCTGTGTGCCATTACATGAATGCTTGTGAATCTCACTTGCTCAAAGGGTTGACTTCTAACAATATCATGCTTTTCAAAACTAGTGGTTTTCAAAAGTTGGTCACCACATATTCATGGAGATTCACATTTGCCAAACAGATATGACATCATTTTTCCTTTTCAATAAGGTTGTGATTGCCATTTACACTAGAGTCTCACTTATCCAAGCCTCGCTCACCCAAGGTTCTGGATTATCCAAGCCATTTTTGTAGTCAATGTTTTCAATACATCGTGATATTTTGGTGCTAAATTCGTAAATACAGTAATTTCAACATAACATTCCTGCGTATTGAACTACTTTTTCTGTCAAATGTGTTGTATAACATGATGTTTTGGTGCTTAATTTGTAAAATCATAACCTAATTTGATGTTTAATAGGCTTTTCCTTAATCCCTCCTTATTATCCAAGATATTCACTTATCCAAGCTTCTGCTGGCCTGTTTATGTTGGATAAGTGAGACTCTACTGTATTATTATTATTATTATTATTATTATTATTATTATTATTATTATTATTAATTTATTATTATGACACAGCAAACAAGATAGATATGCTGGATTTCGTATTATTATTATTATTATTATTATTATTATTATTATTATTAAAATAAGGGCAGTAAATAAAGAACAACACTCAGAAAATAGGAGAATTCCAGACAGAAAACAGTTAGGGCTAGCTAACACCTCCTAACAAAGGATTCCCCCAAGCAGTGAGTAGTCAGTCCTTGAAGCTGCAAGGCCATTAATTGCTAATCAAGCTCACCAATTGCTACATTCATATTTGCCTCAGGCAGACAAGAGTTCTTTCTCCCACCCTGTACTTTCCACAGATATATAAACCCTACTTGCCTAGTTTTCAACAGACCTCACAACCTCTGAGGATGCCTGCCACAGATGCAGGCAAAATGCTTCTGGAACATGGCCAGACAGCCCGGAAAACTCACAGCAAGCCACAGAAACAAGCATTGAAGTGAAAAGAGACCCTAAGGGCCATGCAGTCTAACCCCGTTCTGCCAGGCAGGAAGGCACAATCAAAGCCCTCCTGACAGATGGCCATCCAGGCTCTGCTTGAATCAAACAGTTAGGATGTTTTCTGTAATGTTTGGTGGGATCTCTTTTTTCCCCGCGGCTCCATTGTGCCACGGTGGTTCCCAGGGTGGGCATTGGCGGCAGGTTGGCTCCTCCATTCAGCGCGCCCTCCTCCCGCCCATGTCCTCCCCGCAGAGCCCGGTTCCCACAGGGCTCTCAAAGCGGCTAATTAGTCCCCATCTGCCGCTGGCCGGCCGCCCCTCCAACCACCGGTGGCATCTGAGGCTCTATTGAGAGCCAGCCGGGAGAGGCCGCTTTGTCGGCAGGAATGCCTTTCTCTTGGCAGGGCCCGCAGCCGTGCACTGAACAATTTGAGGGGCCCTTCGAGGCCTTCTTTTCCCCATGCCTTGCCTTTCAACACAGACACAGACAACATCAGGGCCGGCTCCCCTCATATCTGTGTCCCGATTAGCCCTATGTCAAAGCTCAGGTCTCCTGGGGTCAGAGGTTACAGACCCAAAGAAACCCTTGTAGAAAGCAGGCAGCTCTTGCGGCTTCTCCCTCCGGCCGGGACCTTGATCTGACCCGCCGGACTCTCAAGAGCCTATTGGGACCAACACAAGGTGGCTTTTTGCTTAGACCAGGCATGGGCAAACTTCAGCCCTCCAAGTGTTTTGGACTTCAACTCCCACAATTCCTAACATGGCTGAGGTTTGCCCATGCCTGGTCTAAGCAAAAAGCCACCGTCTGTTGCTAATAATAATAATAATAATAATAATAATAATAATAATAATAAGGAAACCGACGAAACCATTGATCATATCCTCAGCTGCTGTAAGAAAATCGCACAGACAGACTACAAACAGAGGCACAACTATGTGGCCCAAATGATTCATTGGAACTTATGCCTCAAGTACCACCTCCCAGCAGCAAAGAACTGGTGGGATCACAAACCTGCAAAAGTATTGGAAAATGAGCACGCAAAGATACAGTCCGAATCCAGACTGACAAAGTTCTGGAACACAACACACCAGACATCACAGTTGTGGAAAAGAACAAGGTTTGGATAATTGATGTTGCCATCCCAGGTGACAGTCGCATAGATGAAAAACAACAGGAAAAACTCAGCCGCTATCAGGACCTCAAGATTGAACTTCAAAGACTCTGGCAGAAACCAGTACAGGTGGTCCCGGTGGTGATGGGCACACTGGGTGCCGTGCCAAAAGATCTCAGCCGGCATTTGGAAACAATAGACATTGACAAAATCACCATCTGCCAACTGCAAAAGGCCACCCTGCTGGGATCTGCACACATCATCAGAAAATACATCACACAGTCCTAGACACTTGGGAAGTGTTCGACTTGTGGTTTTGCGAAACGAAATCCAGCATATCTATCTTGTTTGCTGTGCCATACAACGCCGTTGTGTTGATAATAATAATTTTCCAGGGAGATTCATTGTCCCCTCTGCTTTTCATTATTGCCATGATCCCTCTGTCAACAATCTTACAAAAAACAAATCTCGGCTATCAAACATCTAAGAATTCTCACAAAATTTCGCATCTGATGTACATGGATGACCTGAAGCTGTATGGAAAAACGAAAACTGAAATCCAGCCTCTGACTAACACTGTCCGAATTTTTAGCACTGATATCAACATGGAGTTTGGTTTGGACAAATGTTTGACAGTGGCATTGAAGAAGGGAAAAATCATTGAAAATGATGGCATAAATATGCCCAATGGCCAAACAATAAGGTGTCACCAGCCAGAGGCCTATAAATATCTGGGCATCTTACAGCTGGACAACATCAAGCATGAACATGTGAAAACTGTGGTCAGCAAAGAATACACACAAAGGGTCAGAAAAATTCTCAAAAGCAAGCTCAATGGAGGCAACACCATCAAGGTCATAAACACCTGGCCATACCTGTCATAAGATATACTGCTGGCATCATAAACTGGACACAGATGGAACTGGACAATTTGGACAGAAAAACAAGAAAACTCATGACCATTCATCATTCACTGCACCCCTGCAGTGATGTTGACCGGCTGTATCTGCCTAGAAGATCAGGGGACTCTTACAAGTAAAACAAGCAGTCAAAGAAGAAGAACATGCCCTGGCAGAATATGTAAAGCAAAGTGAAGAACCTGCTTTGACTGAAGTAAAAAATCAGAAACTCCTCAAAGCACAGCAGACAAAAAACCAGTACAAGAAAGCCACACTACAAACTAGAGCTGACAGCTGGCACAACAAAACACTGCATGGAAAGTTCCTTGACAAAATTGAAGGAAAAGCTGACAAGGAGAAGACCTGGCTCTGGCTCACGAATGGGACTCTGAAGAAGGAGACAGAAGGCCTGATCCTTGCAGCCCAGGAGCAAGCCATCAGAACAAATGCAATCAAAGCCAAGACCGAAAAATCAGCTGATGACCCAAAATGCAGACTTTGCAAGGAAACCGACAAAACCATTGATCATATCCTCAGCTGCTGTAAGAAAATCGCACAGACAGACTACAAACAGAGGCACCACTATGTGGCCCAAATGATTCATTGGAACTTATCCCTCAAGTACCACCTGCCAGCAGCAAAGAACTGGTGGGACCACAAACCTGTAAAAGTATTGGAAAATGAGCACGTAAAGATACTGTGGGACTTCCGAATCCAAACTGACATTCTGGAACACAACACACCAGACATCACAGTTGTGGAGAAGAAAAAGGTTTGGATCCCAGGTGACAGTCCCATGTGACAGTCGCATTGACAAAAAACAACAGGAAAAACTCAGCTGCTTTCAGGACCTCAAGATTGAACTGCAAAGACTCTGGCAGAAACCAGTGCAGGTGGTCCCGGTGGTGATCAGCACATTGGGTGCCGTGCCACAAGATCTCAGCCAGCATTTGGAAACAATAGACATTGACAAAATCACGATCTGCCAACTGCAAAAGGCCACCCTACTGGGATCTGCATGCATCATCCGAAAATACATCACACAGTCCTAGTCACTTGGGAAGTGTTCGACTTGTGATTTTGTGATACGAAATCCAGCATATCTATCTTGTTTGCTGTGTCATAATAAAATAATAATAATAATAATAATAATAATAATAATAATAATAATAATAATAATACTTTATTTATATGCTGCCCTATCTCCCAGAAGGGACTCAGGGCGGTTTACAGCAATTGTACAGACATACAGTACATAACAATATAAAATACATTATTTCACAAAAATAAAATTTACATTAAAATAACAATCAATAAAATCACAGCAGCTTCCAATTGGGGGTCAATAATGCCATAGGTTAACATGGACCATGATCTGGAAAAGATGAGACTATACAGTATATTTCAGGCCAAGTCAGTGGAATAGCCAAAATGGAATTCATTCAAACAACTGCTGAAACCACCAATAGGCTCTTGAGAGTCCGGTGGGTCAGATCACATTTACTGTTATGGTATTATCATTATCTCAAATAAAAGCCAAAACACTAGAAAGATAGTTTGGTAACTTGAGTGTTAACACATTTAACGCATTAAGCCAGAGGTCCTCAAACATTTTAAGTGGAGGGTCAGTTCACGGTCCCTCAGACTGTTGGAAGGTCGGACAATGATGAAATAGTGAAAAATTAGGATGTTGTTGTGTGCCTTCAAGTCATTTCAGACTCAGGTCAACCCTGAGTCTAAAGTTTAGGACAGGGGTCAATGTGTGCCTTCAACACATCTTACTGGTGTTGAAGGCACACGACAACAATAGCAAGACACTACCTTGTCTAAAGTTGAGGCCAGAGGCCAGCTAAATGACCTTGGAGGGCCACATCTGGCCCACGGGCCTTAGTTTGGAGATCCCTGCATCAAGCTATAATTCTTCCCTCTCCACAAAAAAAATTCTTAAAGTATCACTTGCAGAACCAATATCATAAGGTTCAATGCTTGTTTTCATTAGTGCTTTGTTCTAATGTCAGTCACCCATCCCAAGCAATTCCAAGGGCATAGCACTCAACGAGGTCAGAAGAACGTGTGGGTAGGAACAGGACTTCCCCCATAAAGTGGTAGAATGGGGCAAGAGGGCTTCTGAGCAAGTGCAGAGTATGATGGGCATCTGGGAGAATACAGTAGAGTCTCCCTTATCCAACATAAACGGGCCGGCAGAACGTTGGATAAGCGAATATGTTGGATAATAAGGAGGCATTAAGGAAAAGCCTATTAAACATCAAATTAGTTTACGATTTTACAAATTAAGCACCAAAACATCATGTTATACAACAAATTTGACAGAAAAAGTAGTTCAATACGCAGTAATGCTATGTAGTAATTACTGTATTTAGGAATTTAGCACCAAAATATCACGATATATTGAAAACATTGACTACAAAAATGCGTTGGATAATCCAGAACGTTGGATAAGCGAGTGTTGGATAAGTGAGACTCTACTGTATTGCCATCAGTCAGAGAGGAGCTGTGCAAAAGTGTGTTGGACATCTGTTGTGTGCCTTAGTTCAAGTCATTTCTGACTAATCTCAACCTACATGTAAAAGGGATCTAGGAGTCTTAGGAGACCACAAGCTGAACACGAGTCAACAGCGCAATTTGGTAGCTTAAAAAGCCAACGAGATTCTTGGCTGCATCAATAGGAGCTTAGTGTCTACATTGAGGAAGTCATAATCCCACTCTATTCTGCAAAGGTCAGACCTCACCTGGAATCCTAACCCTGTGTCCAGTTGTGGGCAAACCAATTCAAGAAGGAGATGGGCAAGATGGAAGGCATCCAAAGAAGTGAGGCCAAAAGGATCAAAGGTGTAGAAGTGGAGTGGCTTATGGGGGAAGAGAAAATTAAGAGGGGATCCAATAGCCATATTGTAAATATTGGAAATGATGTCACACTGATGAGCAGGTAAGACTCTCTCTACTTTTCAAGGGCTGGGCTATGGTGCAGCTGGTTAGTAGCCAGCTGCAATAAATCGTACTGACCGAAAGGTCATGAGTTCGAAGCCAGCCCGGGTTGGATTGAGCTCCTGACCATGAATAGCCTAGCTTGCTGCTGACCTAAGCAGTTCGAAAGACAGTTGCATCTGTCAAGTAGAAAATTTACCGTATATACTCGAAGATAAGCTGAGTTTTTCAGCCCTTTTTTTGAGCTGAAAAAGCCTCCCTGGGCTTATAAAGGGGTCAAGGTCAAGCCTCCCTCACTCTTAAACGGGAATGTTTTGAAAAGCAAAAGACGCCCTTGCAAGTCAGGAAGAAGAAAAATATATATCCATTATTCTTATAAAAGCACTTTTCCCTGAAATATTTATTAATCTCTCCTATAGATATATAGGCATTAACCACCTGCATTTATTTATTTATTTATTTATTTATTTATTTATTTATTTGCGACATTTATATACTGCCCTTCTCACCCCGAAGGGGACTCAGGGCGGTTTACAAGTATATATACATACAATATATTATATTATACAACTATATCGCAATATTATTAGTAATATTGCATGTAATATAAATATACAATTATAATAGTGAATTATAATAATTATTACATTGTATTACATCATAATATTATTATTAATATTACATGTATATACAATGTATTATAATATTAGTATAGTATAATATTATTATATATTTGCAATCCCTATGTTCTTATATATCTGTAGCTATCTATATACATTAATTTTATATATGAATTTTCCCCTCATATGTTTGCAGGTCCTTTCAAATCCTATATACATATAGATCCATGTACCTGTATATCAGTATCCATATATATACATTATTTAACCTATTGACGCCTCGATTAATGTAATTTTATTGGTATCTATTTTCATTTTGAAATTTACCAGTAGCTGTTTCATTTCCCACCCTTGGTTTATACTTGGGTCAATAAGTTATCCCAGTTTTTTGGGGTAAAATTAGGTGCCTCGGCTTATATTCGGGTTGGCTTATGCTCCAGTATATAAGGTAGGTACCGCATTTTGCAAGGAGGCTAATTTAACTAATTTATGACACCATAAAACTGCCAGCAGTGTGGGGAAAAGGAACGAGGAAGTATTACCATCAAGGACTCGGTGTCACAAGTGGACAGTGAAGCGGCAGCTCCCCCTGTGGCCGGAATCACGTATACACTCATGAAGCCAGAAGCTGGAAAATGTTAATGTCTATATGTCATATGTCTAATAATAATAATAATAACTTTATTTTTATACCCCGCCCCATCTCCCCGAAGGGACTCGGGGCGGCTTTGAATGTTTACCATGTATATATGTGCATTGTAATTTGCCCTGAGTCCTCTTTGGGGCGAGAAGGGTGGAATATAATTACCGTAAATAAATAAAATACTGCTCTGGAGACTGGGACACAACGAACCAGTTATTTTAACATCACAGGAAAGGAGATTCCACCTAAACATTAGGAAGAACGTCCTATACCAATGATGGGCAACCTTTTGCGCTTGGTGTGTCAAAATTCACCAAAAAACCTAGCATGACTTCGGTGGTGTGTCACTTTGAGAAAAAAACCATAATTTCACAATATATATAGTTTCAATAACAAAAATGTATAATTGTAATATATAACTGTATTTAATAAATCAAAAACTATTTACTACCATTATTTCCATGTACAACAATCTGTGGTACCTCTTGCAATTTCCACGCTGACTTCTCTCTCTTGTAGTTTCTTTGTAGTCATGAATAATAAATAATAATATAATAATATAATGGTAATAATATGATACTATACTACAATAATAATAATAGAATAATAATAGAATGATATATATATATATACACACACACACACACACACACACACACACACTAACTGTGCCCAGCCACGCGTTGCTGTGGCAAAGTTGTGGCGGTATTGGTTAAAAGTTGTTGTGGAATTTTTATTTGACGTTATTTGTATTTTTTTAATTAATTTTATCGTAACTTATCTTTTTTATTTATTATATTTTATTATTTTGTTGTATTATTTTTAGTTATTTTTATAGTATTTTATTGTATTAATTTTTTAGTGTTTTTAATTATTTTTATTGTATTATTTGTATTTATTTTATTTTTTATTCTTTTATTAACACTGGGCTGAGTGGGTTGCTAGGAGACCAAGTGGGCGGAGCTTAGCCTTCTAAGTGGCAGCAATTGGATAAAAACAATTATTGCTCTCCCTCTAAGTAGGACTTTATTTTTCTTTTCTTTTTGTTGTATCAACCTAGAGGCATGGATGATGGGTTGTGTTGTCAAATTTCGAGGTTGGGGGGCCTGTAATTTTGTTGTTTTGTGGGTCGCCGTGATACCATCACTCATTTTTATATATAGATAAATGTAACTAGCTGTGCCCAGCCACGCATTGTTGTGGCTAGGACTTAATTTTTCTTTTCTTTTTGTTGTATGAACGTAGAGGCGTGGATGAGAGGTTGTGCTGTCAATTTTCGAGGTTGTGGGGCGTTTAGCTTAGTTGTTTGTCCGGTGCCGTGATTCCATTACCCTTTTATATATATAGATGTGCATAATTCCCATGGAGTAAACAACAAAACCACTGGACCAAATCACACCAAATTTGGTCACAAAAGACATAGTCATCCAATCAATCTGCATGCGGCAGCATGTCAGCAAAAATGGCTAGGCGTGTCAGTGCTGACATGCGTGTCATAGGTTGACCATCACTGTCCTATACAGTAAGAGCTGTTCTACAGTGGAATATGTTGCCTCCAAGTGTGGTGGCATCTTCTTCTCTGGAAAGTTGTGTTACATAGTGTAACCATTGTTACACTATGTAATCGTGTTACATACGTAAGAAAAATCGTGTTACATACGTAGTGTAATCATTCGGACCCTGTAGAATGAATGCATCTTGAGGGCATGGGCCAACTTTGGCCTTCCCTCCAGGTGTTTTGGACTTCAGCTCCCACAATTCCTAACAGGCTGTAGGCTGTTAGGAATTGTGGGAGTTGATGTCCAAAACACCTGGAGGGAAGGCCAAAGTTGGCCCATGCCTGGTGTAGATGCATCCCAAAAAATTGGCTCAACATGTAGAAGGAATGCAGTCCGACACTCCTTTGAACCGCCATGGCTGGAGTGATGTATTCATTCTACAGCTGGACAGATGGGCCTGGCAAAGAAGGGAGGAGAGGAAGAGGGGTGTGTGGCGTGGGGTCTTTTCCTTTTCCCTCCCCATTCTGCTCCCATCGACGGTGGGAAACTCAAACAGGTGGTTTTGAAAAGGCCCATTGAAAAAGGCCTGCCTGTTGTGGCTGCTGTTGTGGCATGAAAGGCCGGTCCCCCCTCCTGGACCTTGGGTCCCAGGGCCGGCCAAAGCGAGGCGCCCGCTTCATTACCATCTCAATTCTGGGAAAGAGGAGAGGGCTCCGGTACCAGCATCCCCTGGCCATATGGCAAGCAAGGGATCCTCTTCTTCGGCGGCTAAGCCGGTGAGGAGGAGGAGGAGGACGGTATCAAAGGGACCACACAAAGGGCAGCCGGGGACACTGCACAAAGATACCCACGTTGCAAAACAATAGAACACCATCCCAATTATTCCCTGGATCTACACTGCATTAAGAGTTTGCACTCCTTGAAATTTTTTGCATGGCATGGCCAAACTTCGGCCCTCCAGGTGTTTTGGACTTGAACTCCCACAATTCCTAACACCCCATGCCTGCTATACAAGGAGACTGAAAGAATCCATCTTTCTCTCTCCTGTGTGACTCAGTGTATCTGCCTATGTTGTATGTGACTATCTGATGACTCTGATTGTTTACAAGTGTTTGCATTCCTTTGATTTTTTGCATGGTTTATATCAGGCATGGGCAAACTTTGGCCCTCCAGTGTTTTGGACTTGAACTCCCACAATTCCTAACAGCCCATGCCTGCTATATAAGGAGGTTGAAAGAATCCACCTTTCTCCTGTGTGACTCAGTGTATCTGCCTATGTTGTATGTGACTATCTGTTGACTCTGATTGTTCACAAGAGTTTGCATTTCTTGGATTTTTTTTCTGCATGGTTTATATCAGGCATGGGCAAACTTGGGCCCTCCAGGTGTTTTGGATTTCAACTCCCACAATTCCTAACAGCCCATGCCTGCTATATAAGGAGATTGAAAGAATCCATCTTTCTCTCTCCTGTGTGACTCAGTGTGAGTATCTGCCTATGTTGTATATGACTATCTGATGACTCTGATTGTTTTCAAGGAATGAGGGCTGAAGTTTGCCCATGCGTGGTTTATACAATAGTAATAATAATAATAATAAGCACAGCAGACAAAAATCAGTACAAGAAAACCGCACTACAAACTAGAGCTGACAGCTAGCACAACAAAACATTGCATGGAAAGTTCCTTGACAAAATTGAAGGAAAAGCTGATAAGGGGGAGACCTGTCTCTGGCTCACGAATGGGACCCTGAAGAAGGAGACAGAAGGCCTGATCCTTGCAGCCCAGGAGCAAGACATCAGGACAAAGGCAATTCAGGCCAAGATCGAAAAATCAGCTGATGACCCAAAATGCAGACTGTGCAAGGAAGCTGACGAAACCATTGATCATATCCTCAGCTGCTGTAAAAAAATCGCACAGACAGACTACAAACAGAGGCACAACTATGTGGCCCAAATGATCCATTGGAACTTATGCCTCAAGTACCACCTGCCAGCAGCAAAGAACTGGTGGGATCACAAAACTGCAAAAGTATTGGAAAATGAGCACGCAAAGATACTGTGGGACTTCCGAATCCAGACTGACAACGTTCTGGAACACAACACACCAGACATCACAGTTGTGGAAAAGAAAAAGGTTTGGATCATTGATGTTGCCATCCCAGGTGACAGTCGCATTGACGAAAAACAACAGGAAAAACTCAGCCGCTATCAGGACCTCAAGATTGAACTTCAAAGACTCTGGCAGAAACCAGTGCAGGTGGTCCCGGTGGTGATGGGCACACTGGGTGCCGTGCCAAAAGATCTCAGATGGCATTTGGAAACAATAGACATTGACAAAATCACGATCTGCCAACTGCAAAAGGCCACCCTGCTGGGATCTGCGCGCATCATCCGAAAATACATCACACAGTCCTAGACACTTGGGAAGTGTTCTACTTGTGGTTTTGCGAAACGAAATCCAGCATATCTATCTTGTTTGCTGTGTCATACAATATAATAATAATAATTTATTTTTATATCCCATCTCCCCCAGGGGGACTCGGGACGGCTCACATGGGGAACAAGCCCAATGTCACATATAATAAACAGTCATACAATAAAACAAATATAAACAATAAAATCATATAACAGCATAAAACAGGATAAAACAGCATATTAGAACAATGAGTCTGAGCATAGTGCAATATATATAGAGAGATGTAAAAATTATACAGTCTCAACGTATATTATCCAAAGCCTGGTAAACGTGACCATTAGGACTATAACTCCCAACATGGCTGGGAGAAGAAGGGAGCTGTCAATCAAATTATGCCTTCTTTTTTGTATCTTATATTTCAATTCATGCTCTCTTTGATTTTGGCATAGTTTATCCGAAGTGTGCGAGACATGGCATTTCGGACTGCGACTCCCAGAATCCACCAGTCAGTTTGCTAGAATGAGAAAGCTGTAACCTGGTGCTCCTTCAATTATTATTATTATTATATTTATATCCTGCTTTATCTCCCCAAAAGAGGCCTCAGCATAAAAGCATTTGTATACAATTTGAAATATACAGATATGCAAACATTACAATAGGATTAAACACAAGCAGCATTTTAAAAAATTCAGAGTTAAGTCCAAAGTCCTAGGTAAAGGTAAAGGTTTTCCCCTGATGTTAAGTCCAGTCGTGTCCGACTCTGGGGTTTGGTGCTCATCTCCATTTCTAAGCCGAAGAGCCGGCATTGTCCGTAGACACCTCCAAGGTCATGTGGCTGGCATGACTGCATGGAGTGCCGTTACCTTCCCGCCGGAGCGGTACCTATTGATCTACTCACATTGGCATGTTTTAGAACTGCTAGGTTGGCAGGAGCTGGAGCTTACAGTGGGCACTCACTCCGCTCCCCGGATTCGAACCTGGGATCTTTCGGTCTGCAAGTTCAGCAGCTAAGCACTTTAACACACTGAGCCACCGGAGGCTCCCCAAAGTCCTAAGAAAGTCAAAATTAAGTCAAATAAGCTGAACCTGAGCTGCCACTCAACTGACATGTACGGTTGGATCTACACCGCTATATAATGCAGTTTGAATCTGCATTAGATAACCAGTGTAGGCTCATAAAATGCATTAAATCTACACTGCAGTTTAGATGCGGCTTTGGAAATTAAATGCGGCTCTTTTCTTGGTGTGCTTAGTGGAACCCACCTTGGAGTGCATCTACACTGTAGAATTAAAAAACCCTTTAACTGCCGTAGATTAATGCTACACTATCATGAGATTAGTAGTTCTCCAAGGCTGTTGGCCCTCTCTGCAAAAGTGTCTTGGTGCCATACTACAAATCCCTGGATTATATCCTCAAAAGGCTGCATCTACACCGTAGGATGAATGCAGTTTGACACCACATTAACCGCAACGGCTCAATGCTATGTAGTTTGGTAAAGAATTCCAAAAATCCCACTGAGCAGCTGTCCCAGGATGAGATGAGCTCCCATCCCACATCTGATCTGATGCAGCCACGCTTCCAGGAAAGAGCCTTTGTCTCACTGTAATTACCGCCCGTCGTAAATTACTATCCATTGACATGTGGCTCATTTCCTGCATTTCATGCTTGAGAATAAATGGAGGGCTCTTCCCAGGGCCTCCCAAGGACAGAAGGAACTCCCTTCCGATTTCCAGTATCCACCACAATGCAGGGTTAAGCCACAACTAGAAATGCATCTACACTGTGGAATTAATGCAGATTGACACCACTTGAAATGCCATGGCAGGAAGCTATGGCATCCAGAGAGTTGTAGTTTTACATGTGAAAGGGATTTAAGAGTGTCGTCCATCAGTTAGACCACAAACTGGACATGAGTTGTGATGCAGCAGCTAAAAAAGCCAATGCAATACTAGTCTGCATCCATAGGAAGAGAAGTCATAGTCTCTTCTTCACCAAATTCCCAAACTGTATGGTTCCACAGCATTGAGCCATAGCAGATTAAATTGGTGTCAAACTGAGTTAATTCCACACTGTAGATGCCTCCAAGGCTTAAATGTACCCTTAAGTCACCAGATTCAGTCTGATCTTGCATGCTAAGCAGGGTCAGCCTTGGCTAGTGTTTGGATGGGAGACCGACAAGAACAACAACAACAACAAATATACCCTTAAGTCACCAGATTCGGCCTGATCTTGCATGCTAAGCAGGGTCAGCCTTGGATAGTGTTTGGATGGGAGACCGACAACAACAAATATACCCTTAAGTCACCAGATTCGACCTGATCTTGCATGCTAAGCAGGGTCAGCCCTGGATAGTGTTTGGATGGGAGACCGACGACAACAAAAAACATAGGGAAAAGTGACTTTTTGGGACTCTGGCTCCCAGAATGAGAGAGTGGCAGCCCAAAAATAAGACTGTTCCTCAAATCCAGAAGGATTGCCAATGAAAACCTTGTGCCATAAGCTCTATTTCAGAGAAAAAAACTGGCAAGAAAGACTATCCCTTGCTTAAGAAAAACCTATGAAATGCACAGGGTTGGCGACTTGAAGGCATTTACATACATTCCTCTGTTAACTCTCTTCACCTAAAAAAAGAGATTATCTGGACACTTTGGAGATCTTTCTTACCTGTTTCAGATAACCTGAGGAACAAATGGATAGCCATTTACACTTCCTGCTTCTTTTTGCAAAGCCAACAAGGCATTCCAAAGATTAACACTGTTTTATTTGCCATTCCCTCTCTCCTAAAGCCTTGGCCAAATGTGCCAATCTTTAAGGTGCTATACAATCATTTGTTCTGCCTTTTTGAAAGGTTTTTTGAAAGGTAACTATCTGTGAGAGCATTTGGTTGCAAATTGCTCCCATCCTTTTTGGCAAAGGAACCTTACTACATGGCAGCATAGAATCATAGAATTTGCAAGAGACCTGGTGGGCCATCCAGTCCAACCCCATTCTGCCAAGAAGCAGGAAAATCACATTCAAAGCACTCCTGACAGATGGCCATCCAGCCTCTGCTTAAAAGCCTCTTGATTGGCTACAACCCAAAAAATGATAGAATGATCTCAATTCGAGTTCAAGGCAAGCCGTTTAACATCACAGTGATCCAAATATACGCCCCAACCACAGCTGCTGAAGAAGCAGAATTAAATCAGTTCTACGAGAATTAGATCAGTTCTGCAGCACCTACTGTATAACACACCAAAAAGAGACATTATTCTCATTACAGGAGATTGGAATGCTAAGGTGGGCAATCAAATGATAACTGGGATCACAAGCAAGCATGGTCTGGAGCCTCCGGTGGCCTAGGGGATAAAAGCCTTGTGACTTGAAGGTTGGGTTGCTGACCTGAAGGCTGCCAGGTTCGAATCCCACCCGAGGAGAGCACGGATGAGCTCCCTCTATCAGCACCAGCTCCATGCGGGGACGTGAGATAAGTCTCCCACAAGGATGGTAAAACATCAAAACATCCGGGCGTCCCTGGGCAATGTCCTTGCAGACGGCCAATTCTCTCACTCCAGAAGCAACTCTGGTTGCTCCTGACACACAAAAAAAAATGGTCTGGGACAACCAAATAAAGCAGGACGTAGGCTGATAAATTTTGCCAGGAAAAATCTCTGTGCATAACAAACACTCTCTTCCAACAACCTAAAAGACGGCTTTACACATGGACTTCACCAGATGGTCAACACCGAAATCCGATTGACTACATCCTTTGCAGCCAAAGGTGGCGGACATCCATCCAGTTGGCAAAAACAAGACCTGGAGCTGACTGTAGTTCAGATCACGAACTTCTTATTGCAAAATTTAGAATCAGACTAAAGAGAATGAGGAAAATACACAGACCAATTAGATATGATCTCAATCTGAAAATTTATACGCCGATTTTTATTTTTTTAGTGTCAGGAGCAACCGGTGTTGCTTCTGGAGCGAGAGAATTGGCCGTCTGCAAGGATGTTGCCCAGGGAACGCCCGGATGTTTTGATGTTTTACCATCCTTGTGGGAGGCTTCTCTCATTTCCTCGCATGGAGCTGGAGCTGATAGAGGGAGCTCATCCGTGCTCTCCCCGGATGGGATTCAAACCTGGCAGCCTTCAGGTCAGCAACCCAACCTTCAAGTCACAAGGTTTTTATCCCCTAGACCACCAGAGGCTCCTATACTCCGATGAATGCATCTTAGAATCACATTGGCCTTTTTTGCTGCTGCATCACACTCTGGACTCATGCTGTTTGTGGTCTACTAGAACTCCTAGATCCTTTTCATAGTTTGGAAACTTATCTTTCCCTATCTCATTGTCATAGCATCATAGAGCTGGAAGTGACCTCTAAAGGCCATCCAGTCCAACCCATTTCTACCAGGCAGGAAGACACAATACAAACTCTCCCAACAGATGACCATTCAACCTCTGCTTAATAAAATTTAGGAATGAGACTCCAGCAACTCCAGTATCCACTGGATTCATACAAGATCCAGTCTGGGGTGGGATGGGAGGGGGCGTGCTGTTTTGCATCTGTTATTGTCTGCACCGAGGCAAGGGGGGAGGATGCACAGCTGCCGGGCCCAAAGGCTGAATGCATTGGGCCAGGATTCCAGTGTCCTTTCCTCTTCCCATTATCTCCCTCTCTCCTCCCTTGTTCTTTTCAGGGGTCTCTCCAAAAGGTTCTCCAAGGAGGGGGTCTTGCAAAGGAGGGGAGAAGGGGGGGGGGGAGCAAGGCTTGTTGTCCAGCTTTGCTCCAGATGGTCCTCCATTCTGCTCAGCTATTGCCGGCCCTTCAAATGCAGATGGCGGAGTTAGTGCTGCTCTTAGCATGACAAAGGCCCAGCCTTGTGGGGGAACTATGGCTCTATGGAGGAGATTAGGTGCTCTTTGAGGTGGGGAGGGTGGGAACCGGGCACGGCACAGGCATCACACACACAGGCACTGCTTTTAAAAAGCAGGAGAGAGCTACCTGAAGGTGGTGAGAAAGTGATGTTTATAATCCTGTTCCAAAATCCAGGGTGTTAGGAGTTGTAGTTATAAGTTATAATCAGTACCAGTTTGGGAAAGTGAGCATGGATTCGAATATTGGTTGTCAGAGTCATATTCCAATGCACAAACCACTATATTCCACTTTGCTCCTCATTTGCAAGGTAGGAGTAGATATATTCAAATTCCCAGCCAGAGAGCAATAGCATTTCACCAGAACAATGGATCCCTTGATAGACTGTGCAACAGATGATAATTTAGCTAATAATAATAATAGAATCATAGAATCATAGAATCATAGAATAGTAGAGTTGGAAGAGACCTCAAGGGCCATCTAGTCCAACCCCCCGCTAAGAAGCAGGAAATCGCATTCAAAGCACCCCCGACAGATGGCCATCCAGCCTCTGCTTAAAAGCCTCCAAAGAAGGAGCCTACAGTAGAGGCTCACTTATCCAAGCCTCTGGATTATCCAAGCCATTTTTTGTAGTCAATGTTTTCAATATATCGTGATATTTTGGTGCTAAATTCATAAATACAGTAATTACTACATAGCATTACTGCATATTGAACTACTTTTTCTGCCAAATTTGTTGTATAACATGATGTTTTGGTGCTTAATTTCTAAAATCATAACCTAATTTGATGTTTAATGGGCTTTTGCTTAATCCCTCCTTATTATCCAACATATTTGCTTATCCAACGTTCTGCCGGCCCGTTTATGTTGGATAAGTGAGACTGTACTGTACATATATACACTCCACTTGCCTCATTTCCAACAGACCTTTCAACAAACCTCTGAAGTCGCCATTGGCCACAGATGCAGGCGAAATGTGCTTAATTTGTAAAATCATAACCTAATTTGATGTTTAATAGGCTTTTCCTTAATACCTCCTTATTATCCAAGATATTCGCTTATCCAAGCTTCTGCCGGCCCGTTTAGCTTGGATAAGTGAGACTCTACTGTAGTTACTGCATAATGTTACTGTGTATTGAACTGCTTTTTTGGACAATTTGTTGTAAAACATGATGTTTTGGTGCTTAATTTGTAAAATCATAACGTAATTTGACGTTTAATAGGCTTTTCCTTCATCCTGTTGATATTGGTCTTATTATCCAACATTTTCCCTTATCCAACCTTCTGCCAGCCCGTTAGTGTAGGATTAGTGAGACTGTACTGTAATTATTCGTTGGCCAGGAAGGAAACCACTTTGCACACGGCAACTTCTTTATTTTCCGTTCAATCGTTATGTTTTGGGGTGAGTTTACTCCATGATACCTGGCTAAAATGAAACTTCAAGTGAAAGAAATGGACTTAATAATAAATTAACTCTCTTGTTTCTAAGGAATGGATTAATGCTGGAATCAGGCCTGCCTTGTAATGTTCTCTGCTTTATGGCATCCTGTGTTTTGCACACAATCTCTCAATGATAAGGCTTCAAAAGGCTCTCCCTTTCTGTGCCCAAGGGGCCATGCGCTCTCTCCAGCCAGGTGCCGAAAGCCTTCCTTCCTTCCTTCTTCCTTCCTTCCTTCCTTCCTTCCTTCCTTCCATCCATCCATCCATCCATGTGGCCAAGGCAAGGTGTCTCCTTGGCATTTCCCCTTGCAGCTGCTCTCTTCCCCGGGCCAAGGACATCTCCATGGAAGAGGAGGAGGAGGCCCTTCATCTCCATCCGGCTGATAGGCATCGGCCAGCCAGCGGCAGGTGTGCGAGCCAAGGGAGCTCAGGTGTGAGGCTGTGGGAAAACTCGGAGCCTTGTCAGCGGGCCAGGAAAAGGAGAAAAGGAGGGGAGAAAGGGTGGGTTGCTTCCCTTGTCTTGCCTTCAAGTCCTTTCTGATCCATGGCAGCTCTAAGGCAGACTCATAGAAACATACCCTTGGAAATGCTGGCCATCGGCTACGCGGTTCTGCCTATCTATATATATAAAAGGGTAATGAAATTTCAGCCTAGGACAAAACAACAAAACTACAAATCCCAGAAACACTAAACTTGGCAGCACAACCCCTCATCCATTCCTCTACATTCATACAATAAACAGCTCCAGCTACTCCAGAAAACGGCCAGGCTTTGAGACTGCAAGGCTATTCACTGCTATTCCACCTGGCCAACAAAGGATTCCCATAAGCCACAGCAACGCGTGGCCGAGCAAAGCTAGTGTAGTCATAAAATCACAGTGTTGGAAGAGATCCCAAAGGCCATCCAATCCATACCCTTTAGACACCATCCAAGCCCTCTCCACCAATGACCATCTACCCCAGGCATGGGCCAATTTCGGCCCTCCGGGTGTTTGGACTAGGCTGTTAGGAATTGTGGGAATTGAAGTCCAAAGCACCTGGTGGGCCCAAGTTTGTCAATGCCTGATGAAGTCTCCAGAAAATTAGACTCCAAAGGACTCACCAAGCGTTTGGTAAGGTAAAGGTAAAAGTTTCCCCTGACGTTAAGTCCAGTCATGTCTGACTCTGGGGTTTGGTGATCATCTCCATTTCTAAGCCGAAGAGCCGGCGTTGTCCATAGACACCTCCAAGGTCATGTGGCCGGCATGACTGCATGGAGCGCCATTACCTTACCTATTGATCTACTCACATTTGTAAGTTTTCGAACTGCTAGGTTGGCAGAAGCTGGAGCTAACAGCGGGTGCTCAAGCCGCTCCCGGGATTTGAACCTGGGACGTTTCGATCTGCAAGTTCAGCAGCTCAGTGCTTTAACGCATTTTGCCACCGGGGCTCCTCAGAAGGGATCCCAAAGGTCATCCTGGCTGTGGATGGGCCCGGGCTGTGGCGCAGGCTGGTGAGCAGCCGGCTGCAGCCAGCTGCAACAAATCACTCTGACCAAGAGGTCATGAGTTTGAGGCCAGCTCGGAGCCTGTGTTTGTCTCTGTCTTTGTTCTATGTTAAGGCATTGAATGTTTGCCTTATATGTGTAATGTGATCCGCCCTGAGTCCCCTTCGGGGTGAGAAGGGCGGAATATAAATACTGTAAATAAATACATAAATAAATAAATCCTGTCCAACCCCCTTTGACCAGGAAGAAAGACACCATCAACCTTCCCGACAGATGGCCATCCTGCATTTGTTTAAGGAGTCTCCACAAGACTTGAAAGCAAAATATTTCACTCTACCACCAGGAAGTTCTTCCTAAAGTTGAATCTCTTTTCCTGTGGCTATAATCCATGGTTCCATTGTGTCTTAAGGTCCCCAGAGGAGCAGAAAACAAGCTTGCTCCTTCCTCAATGTGACATCCTTTTAAATGTTTAGACACCTTCTCTCCCCAAACAAAACATCCCCAGATCCCTCTGCCACTCCTCATAGGAATTCATCGTTTCCAGACCTTGGACTATTTTGGATGCCGTCCTCTGGACACTTCCCAGCGCATCAATATACGTCTTGAATTGTGGTGCCCACAACTGGACACAAGGTTCATAGAATCATAAGAGTTGGGAGGGAACCCTAAAGGCAATCTAGCCCAACTAACTTCCTTCTGCCAGGCAGAAAGACACAATCAAAGCCCTCCTGATAGACAGCCTCAATTAATAAACCTCCAAAGATAGAGACTCTTATCACACTTCGAAGCAGTGTATTTGTATTGTGATTTACTGGGAAAGATTTTCCCTGAGATTTATATTTGCCATCTTCTGAGGTTGAGAGACTGTGACTTACCCAAGGATTATGTCAGAGAAGGGATTTGAACCCTGGTCTTCCAGAAGAATAATCTAATGTACAAACCACTACATCATTAGTTCGCTGGAAGTTTTTTCAGGCTGTATGTCCATGTTCCAGTAACATTCTCTCCTGACGTTTTGCCTGCATCTGTGGCTGGCATCGTCAGAGGTTTGTTCAGAGGTCTGTTGGAAATGAGGCAAGTGGAGTATATATATATATATATATATCTGTGGAATAACATCCAGGGTGAGAGAAAGAAGCCATGTCTGTTTGAAGCAAGTGTGAATGCTGCAATTAGCAAGCTTGATTAGCATTGAGTAGCCTTAGAGCTGCAAAGTCAATCAGCAAGGGTATCTGCATGGAGGTAGTAAAGCAAGTGGAGTGTATATATATCTTGTGGAATAATGTCCAGGGTGAAAGAAAGAACTCTTGTCTGTTTGAAGCAAGTGTGAATGTTGCAATTAGCAAGCTTGGTTAGCATTGAGTAGCCATGAAGCTGCAAAGTCGGTCAGTGAGGGTATCTGCATAGAGGTAGTCTGGCTGTTGTTGCCTGGAGGCATCCTTTGTTTGGGAGGTATTTTCCCACCCTGGACATTCCACAAATAGATAGATAGATAGACAGATAGATAGATACTCCACTTGCCTCATTTCCAACCCCTGAGCAAACCTCTGAGGATGCTTGCCATAGATGCAGGTGAAACATCAGGAGGGAGCTCAAAAAGACTCACAGCAACCCAGTGAATCGGGCCATGAAAGCCTTCAACAACACAACATCATTAGTTAAACCCTTTGACACACAGAAATATGTAACTAAAACACTCCAAAAAGACTACTGTCCAATTTGTATGTGTGTATGTGCTTTTGGGGAGCCTACGTAGTGTAGTGGTTTGAATGTTGGACTAAGACTGAGAAGAAGACAAAGGGCCTTGTAGAACTACAGCTCCTAGGATTCCATAGCACAGAGCCATGGCAGTTAGTGGTGTCAAAATGCATTAACTCTACAATGTAGATGCACCCCAAGACAGCCAGCATAGTCTAATGGCATGAAACTATGGAGACCATGGTTTGAATCCTTGCTCCATTATGGAAACCCACCAAGTGACCTTGGGCAAAGTGACTCTTTCTCAGCCTCAAAGGAAGGCATTGGCAATTATCTTCTGAAAATATATTGCAAAGGAAAGCCTTAGGGTCACCGTAGGATTTGAAGTCACACAGTGACGACAGAACTTCCTCTGAACAATATTCCCAACCATTTCCCATCTGTGGGTGTTGTTCCCTTTGGGCTCTGGAAGGCACATTCCTCTTGGATGACCCATGGATGCCTGTGGCAGGAAGTCGCTCGCTTTCTGCCCCCAACCCACATCCCATGGCCTCACAGTGCACTGAGCACCCAAAACAGGGAGAGAGAGAAAGAACTTCCTTGAAGAAAACAGGTCCTGGGCATCTACACCATAGAATGAATGCAGCTTGGCACCACTTTAGCGGCCTCAGAGTTATAGTTTGGGGAGGCCCCAGCACTTTTGGCTCAATACCTTGGACAACAACAAGCTCCCAGGAGTCCAAAGCATTGAGCACTTTAAGTGATGATAAGCTGCATTCATTCTACAGTATAAATCAGGCATGGGCAAACTTGGGCCCTCCAGGTGTTTTGGACTTCAACTCCCACCATTCCTAACAGCCTCGTGCCCTTTCCTTTCCCCCCTCAGCTGCTTAAGCTGTAGCTTAGTAGGCCTCAGTGTGAGAAAGCCTCAGTGTGAGAGAGGTCTTGGTGTGAGTAGGCCTCAGTGTGAGTAGGCCTTCATGTGAGAAGGCCTGGTGTGAGAAGCTTCAGTAAGAGATGGCCTCAGTGTGTGAAGGCCTCAGTAAGAGATGGCCTCAGTGTGTGAAGGCCTCAGTGTGAGTAGGCCTCAGTGTAAGAAGGCCTCAGTGTGAGTAGGCCTTCATGTGAGAAGGCCTGGTGTGAGAAGCTTCAGTAAGAGATGGCCTCAGTGTGTGAAGGCCTCAGTAAGAGATGGCCTCAGTGTGTGAAGGCCTCAGTGTGAGTAGGCCTCAGTGTAAGAAGGCCTCAGTGTGAGTAGGCCTTCATGTGAGAAGGCCTGGTGTGAGAAGCTTCAGTAAGAGATGGCCTCAGTGTGTGAAGGCCTCAGTGTGAGTAGGCCTCAGTGTAAGAAGGCCTCAGTGTGAGTAGGCCTCAGTGTGTGAAGGCCTCAGTGTGTGAAAGCCTCAGTGTGAGTAGGCTTCAGTGTGAGAAGGACTTCATGTGAGAAGGCCAGGTGTGAGAAGCTTCAGTGAGAGAAGCCCCAAGTTGAAGGCCTCAGTGTGTGAAGCTCCAGTGTGAAGGCTGCTGTGTGTAAACCTACTGTGTAAGTTTGGTGGGAGAGGAGGCTCAGTGAGAGTGAAGCTATTTATCTGCATGAGAAAAAAGCCCAGCATGGAAGCAAAGAAGGAAACTTGATCTCTCCAAGTGTTTTGGACTTCAACTCACACAATTCCTAACAGCTTCAGGTTCCTTCGTTTCCCCCCTCAGCCGCTTCAGCTGTAGCTAAGTAGGCCTCAGTGTGAGTAGGCCTCAGTGTTAGTAGGCCTCCGTGTGAGAAGGCCTCCATGTAAAATGGACTGGTGAGAGAAGCCTCCGGTTGAAGGTCACAGTATGTGAAGCTCCAGTGTGAAGGCTGCTGTGTGTAAAGCTCCTGTGTAAGTTTGGTGTGAGAGGAGGCTCTGTGAAAGCGAAGCTGTTTATCTGCAAGAGAAAGAAGCCCAGCATGGAAGCAAAGAAGGAAACTTGGTCCCTCCAGGTATTTTGGACTTAACTCTCAAATATTCATAACAGCTTCAGGATCCTTCCTTTCCCCCTCAGCCCCTTTAGCTGTAGCTTAGTAGGCCTCAGTGTGAGTAGGTCTCAGTGTGAGTAGGCCTCAATGTGAGAAGGCCTCCCTGTGAGAAGGCCTGATGTGAGAAGCTTCTGTGAGAGAAGCCCCAGTTTGAAGGTCTCAGTGTGTGAAGCTCCAGTGTGAAGGCTGCTGTGAAGCTCCTATGTAAGTTTGGTGTGAGAGGAGGCTCTGTGAGAGCAAAGCTGTTTATCTGCAGGAGAAAGAAGCCCAGCATGGAAGCAAAGAGGGGGGAAAGGAAGCCGTTAGGAATGGTGAGAGTTGAAGTCCAAAACACCTGGAGGGACCAAGTTTGCCCATGCCTGGTATAGATCTACCCCTATTTTCTCCTGCAAAGCTTTTATTGAGAAGATAATGTTTCTTGGCACAAGCAAAGTGTTTCCTCCCCATACCAGGCAGCACTTCCTCTGAGCACCTGCAGAGTGCTTCCTTTGCATTACTTGGCAAATAACTTTTATTCTAAAAGGAGCAATTTGTCAACAAATAGGGCTCCACCTGGGATGTTGAGGGCTCACTTTTGTTGGAGACTTGTAAACAAAGGCTGCCTCTCAGGAATGATTGATTGACTCATTGACTGATTGATTGATTGATTGATTGATTGATTGATTGATTGATTGCATGAATGAATGGTTGGTTGGTTGATTGATTGTTAGAGATATGCACCCCCCCCCCCCCACAGGACTCACTCCAGCTTCAGAGATGAATTGCTGCATTGACAGAAGGAGGTCAGACTAAGTGGCCTTTGGGGGTCTCCCTTCCACTTTGATTATTGTATTATTCTCTTAGCTTGGGGTACCTGTCCCCAACGTATGGCAACCCTAAAGCAAACTCACTGTGGAATTTTCTTGGAAAGATTTCTCTCCGTGTGAGTAGGCCTCAGTGTGAGAGAGGCCTCACTGTGAGAAAAGCTCCATTGTGAGAAGCTTTGGTGAGAGAAGCCTCATGTTGAAGACTGCGTGTATGAAGCTCCAGTGTGGGGGTTGCTGTGTGTAAAGCTACTGTGTGAAGCTCCTGTGTAAGTCCCGTGTGAGAGGAGGTTCAGTGAGAGCGAAGCTGTTTATCTTTGCTGAGCAAAGGATTCAAACACTGAGTTATCATCCAATACCTAAACCACCACAATGTGCTGCAGATTGTTTAGTGGAGTGTTTTATTGTTATCATCACATTGTTTTAAAGTCTTGATTATTAAATAGGGCATCTTATTTTAGTTCTAAACATGTCCCTTTTTAAATGTGCTTTGCTTGAATTTATGATGAGAGCTGCCTTGGGAGGAGGATGGAATATAAACGAAACAGGCAAGTATGCACAGCATATATGAACACTTATTAAAACAGCGATAGGCAATGTCCTGTCTTATTTTAACTATGGACCCTTCCACATCGCTTCATTAAATGCACATTGAACTGGATTATATGGCACCAGTAGCCAAAAGTGATGAAAAGAACAAAAAGACACAAACTGATGTTATATCTTCCTTAGGAGGCTTTTCTTTGTAGTACAGTAGAGTCTAACTTGTCCAACACTCGCTTATCCAATGTTCTGGATTATCCAACGCATTTTTGTAGTCAATGTTTTCAATACATTGTGATATTTTGGTTCTTTATACTTCTTTCTTTGCTTCCACGCTGGGCTTTTTTCTCATGCAGATAAACAGCTTCGCTCTCACAGAACCTCCTCAGATAATACAGTTCAAAGCAGATATTGTGGATTATCTGCTTGAATATTCTCTGTTATATGGCTGTGTGGAGGTGAGATTAATGTATTGGGCACATTTTGGAGACAAAGTGCTGCACATGGAGCAGCAATGTAGGGGAATTTGCACATATGTGCAACACTAACAGGACACAGCTTCACTCTCACAGAGCCTCCTCAGATAATACAGTTCAAAGCCGATATTGTGGATTATCTGCTTGGATATTCTGTGTTATATGGCTGTGTGGAGGTGAGATTAATGTATTGGGCACATTTTGGAGACAAAGTGTTGCACATGGAGCAGCAATGTAGGGGAATTCGCACATATGTGCAACACGACAATGTTTTCAAGCCGCTCCCCAGTGCATTCTTTTGCACCAGCTCGGAGGTCCATATGTGTGCGCATATGTGTCTTTACCCAACAGTCCGTTTATGTTGGATAAGTGAGACTCTACAATAAAATAATATGGTTGCACTATTTACACAAATAAGTTTTCCATAAGACAAATAAAGTTCTTTATACTTCCTTCTTTGCTTCCACGCTGGGCTTTTTTCTCATGCAGATAAACAGCTCCGCTCTCCCAGAGCCTCCTCAGATAATACAGTTCAAAGCAGATATTGTGGATTATCTGTTTAAATATTCTGTGTTATTTATTTATTACAATATTATTTATTACAATACTTATATCCCGCCCTTCTCACCCATAGGGGACTTATATGGCTGTCTAGAAGTGAGATTAATGTGTTGGGCACATTTTGGAGACAAAGTGCTGCACATGGAGCAGCAATGTAGGGGAATTTGCACATATGTGCAACACTAACAGGACACAGCTTCACTCTAACAGAGCCTCCTCAGATAATACAGTTCAAAGCAGATATTGTGGATTATCTGCTTGAATATTCTCTGTTATATGGCTGTGTAAAAGTGAGATTAATGTACTAGGCACATTTTGGAGACAAAGTGCTGCACATGGAGCAGCAATGTAGGGGAATTTGCACATATGTGCAACACTAACAGGACACAGCTTCACTCTCACAGAGCCTCCTCAGATAATACAGTTCAAAGCAGATATTGTGCATTATCTGCTTGAATATTCTCTGTTATATGGCGGTGTAAAAGTGAGATTAATGTACTGGGCACATTTTGGAGACAAAGTGCTGCACATGGAGCAGCAATGTAGGGGAATTTGCACATATGTGCAACACGAGCAGGACAATGTTTTCAAGCCGTTCCCCAGTGCATTCTTTTGCACCAGCTCGGAGGTCCATATGTGTGTGCATATGTGTCTGGCATGTGCCCATGTGTTCCGATCAGGCTCGCATGGGTGCG
Organism: Anolis carolinensis; assembly: GCF_035594765.1. Taxonomy (NCBI): domain Eukaryota; kingdom Metazoa; phylum Chordata; class Lepidosauria; order Squamata; family Anolidae; genus Anolis; species Anolis carolinensis. The sequence continues at coordinate 249,238,277 of NC_085844.1, forward strand.
CACCCCCAAAAGGAGAAGGCGCACTCCTTCCTGCTACCTTTCCCTGGCGCACGGCAACACCTTTCAACTCCTCACATCCTGTTGTCTTGGCAGCGGCCGCGGCGCAGGTCAACTTTCAGAGGGCCGAGGGCAGGCGGAGAACAATGGGAGATCAGTGTGGGATTGTGGGAGAGAGGCGCACTGGAGCCAGTGTGTCTGGGCTTCCCCATTCGGACCTCTCCAGGCTTTGTTCGGCTATCAATGCTTCCTGCGGGCGGCAACAATAGGCCTGCACAGCTGGGCCCCGTTTCATCTGGCTTCCAGGCCACACAGCCCAGGGACCCAAGAAGGGGGGGGGGACACATATCACACTTCTCTGTGCAACTTTGCAATGACAACTTTGCATTGGTTCCAGTCCAGCATCCCCTTGCCACCGTGCAAATATCTGCATGCCGAGCTAGCATTGCCTAAGCACCAGTTTTTAATGTGTTGTCGAAGGCTTTCATGGCCAGAATTACAAGATTGTTGCATGTTTTCCGGGCTGTATGGCCATGTTTGAGAAGTATTCTCTCCTGACGTTTTGCCCACATCTATGGCAGGCATTGCCTGCCATAGATGTGGGCGAAACGCCAGGAGAGAATACTTCTCAAACATGGCCATACAGCCCGGAAAACATACAACAACACTATTTTTTATTTATATATAGAATCATAGACCCATGCAGTCATGCCTATGGCCACATGACCTTGGAGGTGTCTATGGACAACGCCGGCTCTTTGGCTTAGAAATGGAGATGAGCACCAACCCCCAGAGTTGGTCACAACTGGACTTAACGTCAGGAGAAAACCTTTACCTACCTTTTTACTAGACTCATTAAGAGACCTCCAAAGGGCATCCAGTCCAACCCCCTTCCGCCAGGCAGGAGGACACAATCAAAGCCCTCCCGACAGAGAGCCATCCAGTCTCTGCTTAAAAGCCTCCAGAAAGAGAGGGTTCACCACTCTGCAAGGTGGCAAATTCTTTCTCCAGTATTAAAAAATGAACACGACTCAAAAACAGGGGAACTTCAGACAGCTAGCAATCAACTGATAGTTAAAACCACAGAGGATGTCTCCAGGCAACAGAGGCCAGGCTATCTCGATGCCAGTGGTTCCCAACCTTTGGGCCTCCAGGTATTTTGGACTTCAACTCCCAGAAATCCCAGCCAGTTAGTGCAGTAAACACCACCCAAACAGAGGATGTCTCCAGGCAACAGAGGCCAGGCTATCTCAATGCCAGTGGTTCCCAACCTTTGGGCCTCCAGGTGTTTTGGACTTCAACTCCCAGAAATCCCAGCCAGTCAGTGCAGTTAACACCTCCCAAACAGAGGATGCCTCCAGGCAACAGAGGCCAGGCTATCTCAATGCCAGTGGTTCCCAACCTTTGGGCCTCCAGGTGTTTTGGACTTCAACTCTCAGGAATCCCAGCTGTTAGGAACTGTGGGAGCTGAAGTCCAAAACACCTGGAGGCCCAAAGGTTGAGAATCACTGTTCAATGCAGATACTATTTTCTGATTAATCTATGCTAATTTTATCAATATTTGTATGTATGTTTTTATCCTTTACAATTTTATCTTGTAAATCACCTAGAGCATCGTGGATGGAGGGCGATTAATAAGTAATTAAATGATGATGATGATGATGATGATGATGATGATGCATTTGCAGCCTCATGGCTACTCAGTGCTAATCAAACTTGCTAATTGCAACATTCACACTTTCTTTAAACAGACAAGGGTTCTTTCTCCCACCCTGGACATTCTTCAGATACACACATACACACATACTTGCTTCATTGTCCAACAAAGCCTCTGAAGATGCCATTAGCCACCGATGCAGGCGAAACATCAGGAGAGAATGCTACTGGAACATGGCCATACAGCCCTGAAAACTCACAGCAACCCAGTGATTCTGGTCATGAAAGCCTTCGACAACACCTTTCTCCTTACTTGGGACCCAAGGTTGTTTACAACGTAAATAGACAGCAAATTCCATATACAGATCAACCCACCTTTAGCCAAAATGATTGGCGCCAGAAGTGTTTTTTTGAGTTTGGAATACTTGCATATGTATGTGTGAATGAATGAATGAATGAATGAATGATTATATTATCACTATCCAAACCCCAAACAGAATAGTGACATTCCCCAATGCATGTAGAATCATAGAGCTGGAAGAGACTCCAAAGGCCATCCAGTCCAACCCTCCTCTGTCACGCAGGAAAACACAACCCAAGCACTCCCAAAAGATGGCCATCCAGACTTTGCTTTAAAACCTCCAGTATACATTGTCAGTTCTTTCATATCTATAGTTTTAATTGTTTTGCTCAGAACTGGACACAGTGCGATTCCAAATAAGATCTGACCGAAGCAAAAGAGAGCAGGATTAGGACTTCCATCAATCTAGATTCCTATTGATGCAGCCTAGAATCGCCTTGGCTGTAGATGACGCAATGTCACAGTGCAGCACACAATCGCAACGCACAACCGCGAGGCAAGGTGTAGGATGCGCAATGACAATGCAAATTATAGGATGCACAATTGCAATGCATAGTGTGCAAACACATCTTGGTTGGTGCATATATAATCTTTTCAACTCTTCAACTGGGAGTTCAGTGGAGCCTCCTTCTCTGGCTGGCTGGCCATCTGTCAGGAAGGCTTTTATTTATTTATTTATTTATTTACAGTATTTATATTCCGCCCTTCTCACCCCGAAGGGGACTCAGGGCGGATCACATTGACACATATAAGGCAAACATTCAATGCCATATAACATAGAACAGAGACAGAGACAGACGCAGAGGCAATTTAAATCTCCAGCTTCCAGCTTGCTGAGGGTATGCTTGATTCTGGCCACAGGGGGAGCAGCTGCTTCATCATCCACTGCGATGGCACTTCCTCATTCCAGCAGCGGCTGGGTGATTTTTATGGTGTCATAAATTAGCCTCCCCACATATAAGTAGTACCTAAATTTCCTACTTGATAGATGCAACTATCTTTTGGGTTGCTTAGGTCAACAACAAGCAGGGGCTATATTTTATTTTAATTGTCAGGTGCTCACTCCAACACAGGCCGGCCTCGAACTCATGACCTCTTGGTCAGAGTGATATATTGCAGCTGGCTGCTAACCAGCCTGCGCCACAGCCTGTCCCTGATTGTGTCTTTCTTCATGGAGGAATGGTGTCGGACTATGGAATACTATGTTCTGTGGACAGAATGTACATCCATGCCTTGTCTCTGCACATTGTGCGTTGTTGCGGTCGCATATCCTTTGCGAGACCTTTCTCAAAACAATAATGTCTGTGTTGTGCAATTTGTGGCCAATTGCTGAGAAATACAAGGCTTAATTTGACCGAAATCAATATCTTCATGTGCTGTTTGGGTAAGAGCGCAAACCTGCTGATAGTTTTTCAGCCCAGCACATCGTTAATTCCGACGGCCCCCTTCCTTTCCCCCCATTTTGAAAACCTGGCAACTGCACTTGGCGGTGAAAGTTGAAGCCGGCTCTTTATGAGCTTTGCTGCCTTTTTCTTTCTTCTCTCTGTCTGGGAAACTGTCACGATTCCAGGCAAAGCTCCTTTGTCAAAGGGGAAACATCCACAAAGGCTTGCTGAGAGTATTCCCACCTGTGTGGGCAAAGGTACCGATGGACTGAGAAAGGCCAGCACTCTCCGCATGCCCAGAGGCTGCCTTGTCTCTCCATAGTGCAGCAGAGGGGTTGCATAGCATACTGAAAGCATAACTTTGCGTGTGGAGGCTTATGTTATGTGACCATGATAATACAATATAGTGTGAAACTATGTCTGTATACATATAGCATTGCCTGGAAAGTATGTCTGTATGCATATACTATATGCATAACTAAGCTATGTCTATATTGCATGATCCTGAAACTATGCCTATGTGCATATGCTATAGTATATGCATAACTATGTCTATACAGCTATAGCATGGCCCTGGAATTACAGTATGTCTAAATGCATATGCTATATACCCTGTTTCCCCTAAAATAAGACATCCCCAGAAAATAAGACCTAGTAGAGATTTTGCTGAATTGCTAAATATAAGGCCTCCCCTGAAAGTAAGACCTAGCAAAGTTTTTGTTTGGAAGCATGCCCAACGAACAGAACACCAGAGCATGCAGGATCGGTCAATGTATGTACCATAGAATGTTGTACATAGAAATATTGGTAGTAACAAGAAATTCTTGATAGGATTCACAGTTTGTCTGGTCATGCTGGTTTGTGATGACAACTACTGAACAGTACATAATAAATGTTCTCTTTTTTTGCTTCAACAATAAATGTGAATTCTTCTTCATGGAAAAATAAGACACCCCCTGAAAATAAGACCTAGTGCATCTTTGGGAGCAAAAATTAATATAAGACATTGTCTTATTTTCGGGGAAACACGGTACATAACTATGTCTATATGCATATAGCATGGGTCTGAAATTACTGTCTCTATATGCATATACTATACTATATGCATAACTGTGTCTATAGGCATATACTATACTATATGCATAACTGTGTCTATATGCCTTTACTATACTATATGCATAACTGTGTCTATATGCATATACTATACTATATGCATAACTGTCTCTATATGCATATACTGTACTATATGCATAACTGTCTATATGCATATACTGTACTATATGCATAACTGTGTCTATATGCCTTTACTATACTATATGCATAACTGTCTATATGCATATACTATACTATATGCATAACTGTGTCTATATGCATATACTATACTATATGCATAACTGTCTCTATATGCATATACTGTACTATATGCATAACTGTGTCTATATGCATATACTGTACTATATGCATAACTGTGTCTATATGCCTTTACTATACTATATGCATAACTGTCTATATGCATATACTATACTATATGCATAACTGTGTCTATATGCATATACTATACTATATGCATAACTGTCTCTATATGTATATACTGTACTATATGCATAACTGTGTCTATATGCATATACTGTACTATATGCATAACTGTGTCTATATGCATATACTGTACTATATGCATAACTGTCTCTATATGCATATACTGTACTATATGCATAACTGTGTCTATATGCATATACTGTACTATATGCATAACTGTGTCTATATGCATATACTGTACTATATGCATAACTGTGTCTATATGCATATACTGTACTATATGCATAACTGTCTCTATATGCATATGATACTATATGCATAACTGTGTCTATATGCATATGCTATACTATATGCATAACTGTGTCTATATGCGTATATTATACTATATGCATAACTGTGTCTATATGCATATACAGTAGAGTCTCACTTATCCAAGCTAAACGGGCCGGCAGAAGCTTGGATAAGCGAATATCTTGGATAATAAGGAGGGATTAAGGAAAAGCCTATTAAACATCAAATTAGGTTATGATTTTACAAATTAAGCACCAAAACATCATGTTATACAACAAATTTGACAGAAAAAGTAGTTCAGTACGCAGTAATGTTATATTGTAATTACTGTATTTACGAATTTAGCACCAAAATATCACAATATATTGAAAACATTGACTACAAAAATGGCTTGGATAATCCAGAAGCTTGGATAAGCGAGGCTTGGATAAGTGAGACTCTACTGTACTATACTATATGCATAACTGTGTCTATATGCATATACTATACTCTATACTCTGGTTAGTGAATAATAATAATAAATTGCTATATTATTATTATATTCAGACTGTTATATGGTCAGTGTATAATAATAAGAATAGTAATAATAGTATATTATTATATTCAGACTGATATATGGTCAGTGTTTAATAGTTTATTATTATAATATTCAGACTGTTATATGATCAGTGTATAATAATAATAGTAATAATAGTATATTACTATATTCAGACTGATATATGGTCACTGTTTAATAATACAGTAATAGTATGTTAGGTTATTATATGGTTAGTGTATAATAATAATAATAATAATAATAATAATAATAATAATAATAATAATAATAAACAACAGGAAAAACTCAGCCGCTATCGGGACCTCAAGATTGAACTTCAAAGACTCTGGCAGAAACCAGTACAGGTGGTCCCGGTGGTGATGGGCACACTGGGTGCTGTGCCAAAAGATCTCAGCCGGCATTTGGAAACAATAGACATTGACAAAATCACCATCTGCCAACTGCAAAAGGCCACCCTACTGGGATCTGCACACATCATCAGAAAATACATCACACAGTCCTAGACACTTGGGAAGTGTTCGACTTGTGGTTTTGCGAAACGAAATCCAGCATATCTATCTTGTTTGCTGTGCCATACAACGTCGTTGTGTTGATAATAATAATAATATATTTTTATTATATTATTATTATATCCATATATTGACAGTATAGAATAGTATATTGCTATATTATTGTTATTTTATTATTTATATGACACAGCAAACAAGATAGACATGCTGGATTTCATATCACAAAGTCACAAGTCGAACACTTCCCAAGTTATTATTATTGTTACTGTTATATGGTCAGCATATGAAAATAATAATAATGTAGTCAACCCTGTATAATGAGTTTTGAATTTTAATTCTATTACCATTATATGTTGTGCAGATTTTTTATAGTGATCTGGAGTGGTATTCCCCCCCCCCCCTCTAAGTATTTTATTATAATATTTATTACAATATTATTCCATTAGTTTTATTGTATTTATTGCTGGCTGAAGGCGATGGAATGCTGGGAGCCGCTCTTCCCGCTCCCGGCCTGCCCTCCCTCCCCCCTCCCCGCCTCCCCCGCCCTGTGCGGTTTCCATGGTCACCGGCCGCGAGGCGCCAGGCTGACAGCGCTCCGGGTTTTTATGAATGGGGTGACGTCACGGGCCTTGGCGCCGCGCGGTCTGAGCCGCTTGTTCTGAGGGGAGCGGGGGGAGGGAGGCCGCCGCGGTGGGAACAGCCAGCCCGGGCCAAGCTCCAGGCTGCAAAGAAAGGCAGAGAAAAGGAAAGGAAGAATGCAAGGAGCTCGCGTTTGTTTTGTTTTGGGAAGAGGGGGCTGGGAAGGCAGGGCCACGGAAAGGTGCCAGGGGTTTTGGTCCAGGGATTGCAGCCATCTACACTGTGGGATTAATGCAGTTTGGCCCCACTTGAACCCCCATGGATGGCTGCAAAGGAATCCTGGGAAGTATATAGTTTTGAAAGTCTTTGTGGAGAGAAAAAGCAGGCTATAAACGAAGATAATAAATATAAACAATAATAATACAGTAATTTACATAATATATAATATATTATTTTGTATTATTTATTTTATAATAATAATAATAATAATAATAACTTTATTTTTATACCCCGCCTCTATCTCCCCGGAGGGGACTCAGGGCGGCTTACATGGGGCCAAGCCCGAATAAAAACAGTAGCAGTATAAAACACAGCAATAGACAACAACTTGCACCAAAAAAAAATTAAAAAAAAATTAAACATTAGCCAATAAAAAACAAGAACTAATAAAAACATGGATTAAAACTGAGAGATTGTAAAAGTAGACTGGGTAAGGTGCACCATATAAATATAGTAAACACAAGGTGACTGATAAAGTGCTGCAAATTCTGGAAGTGCAAATTGGGATGGGAATAGACCCTGTGTCTATATCGAGTTGACAAAGGTAAAAGGTGCAAACCGGTACAGGAATGGTCACAGATACAGATTGCTTCTGGATTTTATAATATAATACATAATATAATGTATATATTATAAATCATATTATAAATTATATTTTATTTTATATTTATTTTATAATATTTCATATATATATAGGTAAAAAGATAATAATAAATATAAACAATAATAATAATAATTAATGACACAATATATTATAAATAATATATTATTTTGTATTATTTTATAATATAATACATAATATAATGTATATATTATAAATCATATAAATCATAATATATTTTATTTTATATTTATTTTATAATATTTCATATATATATATATATATAGGTAAAAAGATAATAAATATAAACAATAATAATAATTGACATAATATAATATATATAATATATTATTTTGTATTATTTATTTTATAATATAATACATAATATAATGTATACATTATAAATCATATTATAAATTATATTATATTTTATATTTATTTTATAATATTTCATATATATATATATATATATATGCATATATTATATTATATCAAGTCAGCAGTCCTGCCGGCACAAGGGTTTAATCTGTGCCACCGTGGGCTCCTTATCATTATTATTATTATTATTATTATTATTATTATTATTAATGAGCCCACAGTGGTACAGATTAAACCCTTGTGCCGGCAGGACTGCTGACTTGATATAATATAATATTATTTTGTATTATTTATTTTATAATATTATACATAATATAATGTATGTATTATAAATCATATTGTATATTATAATATATTTTATTTTATATTTATTTTATAATATTTCATAAATATATTTATATTAATGCATATATTATATTATATCAAGTCAGCAGTCCTGTCGGCACAAGGGTTTAATCTGTGACACTGTGGGCTCATTATTATTATTATTATTATTATTATTATTATTATTAATAATAAGCCCACTGTGGCACAGATTAAACCCTTGTGCCAGCAGGACTGCTGACTTGATATAATATAATAGATTAATATATAATATAAATTAATATATTAATAACACTATTGATAGTACAATAATATATATATAATTATTATTATTGTTATTAATATTAATGATCCCACAGTGGCACAGATTGTGCTGGCAGGACTGCTGACTTGGTTATATATATATATATGTGTGTGTGTGTGTGTGTGTATATATAATATTAATATATTATTAATAATAACAGTATTAATAGTACAATAATATAGATATTATTATTATTATTTTCTTGCCCACCTCTCCTCAAAGCAGGCAACAACACACATCTTTATAAAACATTATGCAAAATACATATATTTAAAATACACAGTAATAATAATGATGTGCATTTTAATACGTGTATAATGCATTTAATTAGATATTAATAACAGTATTAATAGTAAATAAAATTATTTTTGTATTATTATACTATTAATATAATAATAATAAATAATAATTTTATTATACAGGCATTTCATTAGATAACTTCCAAGAAAAGAAGAAGAAAAATCTGGTTTCCTTTTTTTCTTCCAGGTGTAGAAAAGCAACTTGCAAAACATAAAAAGTACTATAAAATCAAAAGGAGGTGATAAAAGGTATTTGTTCCCTATGTTTGTGAATTATTTTTTTTTCGGAGTGGGAATGGAAGTGGAGGAGGAGGAGGAGGAGAAAGTGTCGAAGTTGTCATTAAAATCTATTTTATTCCCCCCCCTAAAAAGTGCTTGTTGTCACATTCCTTTCATCTTCTTTTCTTAGAAAAAAAAATGCCCCCGAGCCTCCTCCACCTGCAGCTTTACAAAAAAAAAAAGTGAGAAAGGGAGAAAAGGAAGGAGAAAGAAAAAAAAAAACCCAAATTGTTTCCCATTTGGAGAAAAAAAAATGCAAGAATGTACACAGAGTAAAGTAGAGGGAGGGAGGCCACGCCCACTTCCCTGAAAGCGGCCTCCTGATTGGCTAAGGCGCGCCACCCGTGGAACGTTGGCGCAGTATAAACACAGCCGCTCGCTCTGCAGCGCTGGAGTTCTCCCGGCGCTTTTAGACGGTTTGTTTCGTTCTCTTGCGTTGTATAAATCGCTATTATCCCGCGATGAAAGTGGCCAGTGCAGCTTCCGTGGTGTCTCCCGGACCTAGCTGCGCCCTCAAAGGGGTCCGGCTGGGCTCTGGAGAAGCGGCGCCCAACAGTAACAACGCCCGGTGCCTTTCCGAGCAAGCCGCCGCCGCCGCGTCGCTCCTGATGGACATGAAGGGCTGCTACTCCCGCCTGGCCGCCCTGGTGCCCACTTTGCCCCGGCATCGGCGCGTCTCCAAGGTGGAGATCCTCCAGCACGTCATCGACTACATCTGGGACCTCCAGCTCGAGCTCCAGGACGAGCCCACCACGGCGGACGGGGAGCCCGCGGGAGCTTTGCCCGAGGTGAGCGCCCAGCTACACGGCAGAGTTAACGCGGTTTAGCGCCGCTTCCGACGGCCAAGGCTCAGGACTAGGCAACCCCATCATTTGGGGAGTCCTGTACTTAACTAAAGTTACCTACTAACTGACTTTGTCTAGGCACGTATTTGCAGGCCTGGGCAAACTTGGGCCCTCCAGGTGTTTTGGACTCCAACTCCCACAATTCCTAACAGCCGGTAGGCTGTTAGGAATTGTGGGAGTTGGAGTCCAAAACACCTGGAGGGCCCAAGTTTGCCAAGGGCTTTCTTCCAGGTGCCCATGCCTGCCCTATTGGATCTATCTAGATTATTATTATTATTATATATTATTATTATTATTATTATTATCTGTAGTAATAATAATAAAGCTATCTACTTACTGACTTTATTCCCCTATTGGATCTACCTAAATTATATACATTATTATTATTATTATTAATATTATGTGTAGTAATAATAAAGCTACCTTCTTACTGGCTTTATTCCCCTATTGGATCTACCTAAATTATATACTTTATTATTATTATTATTATTATTATTATTATTATTATTATTATGTGTAGTAATGATAAAGCTACCTACTTACTGACTTTATTCCCCTATTGGCTCTAATTAAATTATATACATTATTATTATTATTATTATTATTATTATTATTATATGTGTATTATTATATGTGTATTATTATTATTATTATTATTATTATTATATGTGTATTATTATATGTGTATTATTATTATTATTATTATTTGTATAAAGCTACCGACTTATTGACTTTATTCCCCTATTGAATCTACCTAAATTATATACTTTATTATTATTATTATGTGTAGTAATGATAAAGCTACCTACTTACTATCTATTCCCCTATTGGATCTACCTAAATTATTATTATTATTATTATTATTATTATTATTATATGTAGTAATAATAAAGTTATCTACGTACTGACGGTCTATTTCCCTATTGGATCTGCCTAGATTATTAATATATTATTATTATTTATTAGGTTTAGTCCTAAACCTACCTATTTACTGACTTTACCTTCTATTGGGTCTTCCCTATATTGTTACTATATTATTATTATTATTATTAGGTGCAGTCCCCTATACTTAAGCCCTACCTACTTAATGACTTTATTTATCCTCTATTGGATCACCCATTATTATTATTATTATTATTATTATTATTTATTTTGTTCGGTGTAGTCATAAACCTACCAACTTACTGACTTCATCCCCTATTGGATCTATTATTCTATATAATATTATATATTATTAATTTATTATTAAGTTATTATTATTTTATGTTATTATCTTAATATATTAGGTATAGTCCTATACTTAAACTACCTACTTCCTTGAATATCCCTATTGGATCTACGTGTATTATTATATATTTATATGACTATATATATGACTACTTCCCTATTGGATCTACCTATATTATTATTAGTATTATTATTGTTGTTGTTGTGTGAAGATCTAGACCTATCTACTTACTTTATTGCCTGTTGGATCTACTTATATTTTAGGTGTAGACCTCATACCTAAATGTACCTACTTACTGACTTTATATTGTGCTTATACTAATAATATAAAAATACTAATAATATAAATATTGATAATATTATAATGTAATACAATATAATATAATATGCACTATTATAATTGCATATTTATATTACATGTAATATTAGTAATAATATTGAAATATAGTGGTATAGTACAATACAGTAATATATAATACTTATATTGTGCTATGCTAATAAAATAATACATTGTATGCACATATAACTTGTAAGTCGCCCTGAGTCCCTTTAAGGGCGGGATATAAATGTCGCTAATAAATAAATAAATTTAACTAGCCCCTATTGGATCTACCTATATTATAATGTTATTATCATATTATTATTAGGTGTAGACCTATAGTTACCTAAACCTACCTACTTAAAGACTTTTAATCCCCTATTGGATATACAACAACAATAATAATAATAACTTGTGATTTTGTGATATGAAATCCAGCATATCTATCTTGTTTGCTGTGTCATATAATAATAATAATAATAATAATAATAATAATAATAATAGGCATAGTCCTATACTTACCTAAACCTGCCTACCTATTGATTATTTATCTCCTATTGGATCTATTTATATTATTATTATGTTTATACCCTGCTTCTTCTCACCACAAAGGAGACTCCAAGCAGCTGACATTAAAAGTATTTCAACAACAGGATCTACAAATAATACAAACATTAAAACATACCCAACTGTCTCTATCTCTCCATCTATTGCAAGCATGGGCACAAACATTGGACTTCCAGGTGTTTTGGACTACAACTCCCACAATCCCTACCTGCATTGAATCAACCTATACCCACCTATCTATCAGAGGCTGGATGGCCATCTGTCTGGAGGGATTGGATTGTGTCTTCCTATATGGCCAAGGGGTTGGATTGGATGGCCCTTGGGGTCTCCTTCTCTGACACACATTGTTTACATCCCACTTGATTGAGACACAAAGCAGCTCACTGCATTAAAAACTGTACAATTTAAAACCCACAACATGCCATTACTACTACTCCTAATAATTTTATTTGTAACCCGCCTCCATCTGAAATATCAGATACAAAACAATAACAATGTACAATACATCAACAAACAATAACATGCACCAGTAGTAGCATTTACACATTAACCAGATTTTTTTTTTTAAAAAAAAATACTTATTAAAAACATAGAATTAAAAACAGTGAGGCTGTAA